>NC_136906.1:20492461-20724491 GCF_949606895.1 Notothenia rossii
AGGAATTGTGAGCATTTTTTTTGTAAATAATTGTAATGTTCACCATGCATGTCCAAATAGGATCAATTCAAATGTTGACTCCCATAATCTGTTTCTCCCACTCCAGCCTTGAGGAGCTCCTGACCACCCAGTGCGACAGGTTCACCAAGGATGAGGTAAAATCACAATACAGATACAGTATCTTATTACATAGATATCATGTTAGGTTTTCCATCTCATTTCCTCTATGCTGTAGTACTGGTCATCAGTTTTGATTCTTTTATTGCAAGTTCTCAAGTGTTGTGTGTATTGGCAATGGAGATATCTAACTTCTCTCAGATGGCCCTTGTGTTGCTTGAATTGTAAAAATAAATAGATTCTATACAAATTAAGTATGATTTTTGTACAAAAGATTATTAGTAGTCCAATCGCTAAAGTTTCACCTCAGCTAAAAAATTTAAGTATGATTCCTTGTGAGTGTGACTTTTTTTCTTTTATGTTTAAAAGTCAGTGCCGGTTGAACAATTGACCAAAAACATGTCAAAATGTAAGATAGTACATATTTTTGCCATGCTGACTTTCCAACCCTCATTTTCTCCCTCAGATTAAGAACATGTGGTCCGCCTTCCCCCCAGATGTTGCTGGCAATGTAGACTACAAGAATATCTGCTATGTCATCACACACGGAGAAGAGAAGGAGGAGTAAAGAGAACGCAAGAAGCCCAAGAAAATACAGCAATCCCTATGCTATTCTGCCTCCCTTTCCTCCTCTTCCTCCTCACCATCCCTTTGTGTTAACCCATGTTCTCAGCCGCTCAAGACTTGTCACACTGACACATGAGAGTGCTGATGCACATGGGGTGTCTGTGTCTGCTTATGGGGAAAGGGGGTGATTTCCAATAAAAGATTATTCTTTAACATCATCTCCATCCACAAGCTTTTCTCAATAATCTTTCTTTGCAACCATCTTCTGTCTTCTCACCTCCACATCTCTGTCTGCCCCGTCACTTCTGCCTCTGAGGTGTTTGTGGTAATAAGATGTGTCCCTATCCTTCCTGCAGTATCTGTGAAGAAGACAGGCTTACTACTGGGATAAGGCACACACTAAATATGGGGACCTCATTCCAAATTTTGAAGATGTCCTCTAGGGTGGAAAAGGTGAGAAGACGGAGAACATAAGCAGTTTAGAAAGGGGGAAAAGTTGCGTCCTTAAAGTGACGACAACTTTTTCCTTGGAAAGTGACAAAAATAAAAAAATAGAAAAACATAAGACTGAAGTAGAGGAGGAAAAGGGTTGAAAGAAAACATAACGGTCTTCGATTACTTTACCTCCGCTACTTCCCGCAACTATTAAATCCCCTTTTTCCCCCCCATAAGCTGACCTCTTCCTAGCCTTTCCTCTGTAATGAATAAAAGGGTCAAACTGTGAATAAAATCTCTATTCTTTTGTACAATAGTGTGTCTGTTCAGTAAATGTGGAGTAAAAGTGACCTCTCTTGCTTTACATCTGCATGTATAAATAGAAGTAGAAAGTTCAATCTAATCCCAACAGATCAACACCATGTTCCTTTATGCACTGATAGCAAATAGCCAATACCAAACCACTTTTATAGCAGTGTCCATTGATGGGCACTGGATACAAATAAATGATATATACAACACAAGCCAAAGAAATGTATCAAAGTATAGCTTTATTGATTTATCACAACTATTACTAATTCATCACTAAAACGGATCCTCCGAATTTGAAACTTCAAGAAAGACCAAAAACACCATGATGATTTAATATATTATGGTTTATTACTCATCACAAATGTCATTATCATCATCAATTAAATACATCAGTTGTAGATCTGAAGGAATGAATTCAATTAGCAATGATTTTATTTCACTTCCGCCACAGAGTGACCATGTAAACTTAAAAACACAAAAGACAGAACGGCATGGGGAGAAAAAACTGCTGTAACGCTTTCTTAAAATATTTTCATCAGTTTGGGTCGTCATTCCTAATCAACAATCAAGAATGACGATTTCATGATCAAAGCAGAAATGTATGAGGACCTGATAGAAATGTATTTCTTGGTTCGTCATTCATATTGCAGCGCTAAGTGCTGATTTCCACGAGTTAGCGATTCACTGGATCATCACGGCATCTCGAGCCCTCTGAAACAGTTTTCATCAAAACATGAGCTGCGATGACGTATTGCTCAGAAAATATTGAAGTCCATGAGCATGAAAATGTGCTCAGAAATACCTACCGAGACATAATTCATGTTTCCCCATGGCACCAAACTGATCATCCGGATCAGAGGCGAAGTCAGTGCTGCTGTCACACACACACACACACCATCAGCCTCATGACGGAGCGTGGTTTGCATAGATGTGTTCAGGTTATCCTCACTAACACTACACTAATCTATAAATGCACTGGCATCAAAACATAAGAGGGGGAGTGTGTTCTAATTATATATTTCAATGACAGCCATGTGAAGACCTGAAATAAGTGAAAAACAATGAATATGCAGGACAAGTTGGCTACAATTACACAAAGGTCCCTCTAATCCTTAACTACAAAAACAGTACAGTTAAAGAGCATCAACGTTTTTTGCCATCAAATGGTTTTTACACTCACTACCTGACACTATTCACCGTATACTGATAGGGGTCAGTGCAGTTTAATGTATGCATAAATATGTTACAGCACAGAACACTGAGTGTAAATAGGTTAGGGAGTTAGCCCATAAGTTATCATGAATGTTACAACACAATTTGGTGAGAAAGACACACTTAAGATCTCCAATTAAATAACTATTCAAAGCTCATACATCACCTCTTAGTAAATTATACAGTACGATTAAGACCTTCAACTCCCAAAGAATCTGCGTGAATAGCTCCTCTTACCGTTTGTTCAGTCTGAGGCCCATTTTCCACTCAAGTCTTTTTAATACTACACTTCAGTAAACAGGAGACTCGTGAACCTTCAGTTGACCAAACCAAGTGACGGTAAACTTAAATAATCGCAAAGACATGCATCGAGTTTGTTGTATGAAAGCAGAGGACTTAGCGTGCAAAAAAAGGGAAATCAAAATAATCAAACACTTAAATGATCCCCTGCAAATAGAAGTGTAGTCGGGCATCTTTCCAGTCAACCAGGTGTTTCTTACTCACATAGAAAAATAGTCAGATCAAAAATAATAATAATAATAATTCATAATATACTATTTGATTAAATTAACCACTTTGTACATAAATACATAAGAGCCCGAAGGTCAAAGGTCAGAGGTTCATGCTACATTGGCACACCTGGCACCTCCAGTCCAGTGGCTTCCTATATCGAGGCGCAGTTTCTAACTCTGAAACCGCCCCGGAGACTTCTACTAACGGAGTGGTCGACTTCAGTGGTACTTTGTGACAAAATCACAAGTGCAAAAATCTCCTTCATTCTTTAAGATACTTGAAATCACATTCTAATGGGTTAGTGAACTTAAGTTCCCACCCATGCTGACATTTGGCTAGATGAAATATGTAGGACTTTGTTCGTCAATAGAGATAATACTAATTTTGATGGACATGTACTCTGCAGGACTCGTGCATGGTCGCTGCTGGGTATTGAATGTTGTCACGCAACCAGTTTATCAATAAAGTTGCGCCCCGCTTTTTTGCAGAAAACTACCTAGAACACAAGAAAATGTTATTGAAATAAAAGAAATGAAATGCTCCCTATGTGTACTTTTGTCAGAGACAAAACACACACAAATCACTAAAAAACACCATGTCAAGGTGTTTGGTTGTATTCTTAATTTCTCCCTCTTCTTTCTCTCCATTTCCTCCTTCTACTGTAAGAAGAATTTGGGGGGGGACCAATCAGGAATGAGTGGTCTTCAGAGAAAAGAAGCAGCTAGAGAGAGATTGAAAACCGGGAAGCCACACACAGAACAGTAACACATCTCACCACACACACACACACACACACACACACACACACACACACACACACACACACACACACACACACACACACACACACACACACACACACACACACACACACACACACACACACACACACACACACACACACACACACACACACACACACACACACACACACACACACACACACACACACACACACACACACACACACACACACACACACACACACACACACACACACACACACACCATTTAACATGACAATAAATACATCCTCAACAACATTACGAGCATTTCTGCCTTCAGTGCCGGTTTGTGACCAATGGTTTTCTTTTTGTCACATCCAGATAACTGTCTACAGGTGAGACATGGGGGGCATGTGGGCTGCTAACAGGATCCTATGTACTGTAGGTAGACTTATTATTTACATACTCTATGGCACCAAAACCATTTCTGCAATCCTTCAACAATCCATCGAGTCCATTTTTATCCAACCACTGCCACCTATCTGACTAAAAGAATAAAAACGACAAAGAATACAAAACTCAAAGAGATAAAAGACTTATCTGGGTTTCAGTCCATGCTCCAGTTGAAAAAGGAAATGTGTCCCCTCGTACTAAAACTTGGTGAAACAAGAGAAGCATTGAGCGAGGGTCCAGAAACCCCTGAGGTGCTTTTAAAACCATGATCCAGTTTTCCCGCCACAGTCCTGGGACTACATGAAGTCTTTGAAATGATGCGTTTAACAGGAAGACATCCCATTTTTTTTTTGTATGAATCACTCTTTCTGTTTCCGGGGGTCTTTGTTCATCCGACCTGTTTATTTGTTTAGCGTCTCTTTTCATTATCCAAGAATGACGGGGCGGAAAACTAGGCCTCTCTTGCTGCTGCGCCTCCATTTCTGTCCTCAGCCTCTCCTCCCCCTTTGTCTTTTTTCTTCCCCCCTTTCTTCTTCTCTTTTTCTAGCCTCTCTTTCTCCTTCCTCAACCTCTCTTTGTCAGCCTTTTCCTTTTCCTTCCTTTCCTTCATTTTTTTCTTGTCGTCTTCTTTTTCCTTCTTCTTGTCATCTTTGCTCTTCCTCTTCTTCTTGACCTCTTCCTCTCCAGTCGTGGCATCAGATGCTGGCGACGCCTCCTTGTTTGAGTCTTGAATGAGCGTCAGAGTGGAGTTGTTAGCAGTGGGAGAGGGGAGAGTAGGAGTGATTTGCTCAGAGACGATCTTAGGGGCGGGGGATAGAGTGTTGGGGGGTGGTGCTGTGCTTTGTGTCGGGGCTGAAGCAACAGGCTGCTCGTGTGCTGGGGGGTCTTCTGGGGCCTGTGATGAGCCTTCTGCCCCCCTCACTAAGGGGCTCCGGACTTGGGGTGCCGGAGCCCTCTGAACGGCCCCTGGAGGAATAGGTGGTTTGTGGCTGGGGCCTCGCTCAGGGCTCGATGTTACTACAGGTCGAGAGTCCACTCCCGACGGCCCCGAGAAGGAGCCCTTCTTGGCTTGGGAGTGAAAAGGAGCCTTGGACCTGCGGAAGCCCGGGAGAGAGAGGAGGCTGGAGGAGGCCCTGAGGGGGCCCGGGGGGGGGATCTGGCTCCCCAGGAAAGAGAAGCTGCCCCCCGAGCTAATGGAGGCGGCGCGGCGTTTGTGCTCGTAGAGGGCTCTCGTACCGTGGAGGCGGCGGGCCGGCTGGTGGGTCAGCTCCCCCCTCGACTCCCTCCACTTCCTCACCTGGATGTTGCTCTCCCTCTCTATGAGCGACTCCGTCACCGGGAGGATTATAATCTGGTTAGAACAGACAAGAAGAGACCAAGGTTACTGTAAATAAATCTGAATCTAAAACAGAAATAAGCAGTGAAAATATTGATAGTAACCTAAAACTAAATAAAATTAATTTAAAAAAGAAGAAAATATAGCCAGGTTTAAAACTAAATATACTCTTATTAAAATAACCTGACATCTACAGTTGTAGAAATATATATGTATATAAAGCTACATACTAAGAGATCATACCTGGCTTTAACAAAAACAAACTAAATACATAACAACTCAAATGTAACATTCCTAAAAAGGGGAAACTAAACTAAAACTAGATGCTGAAAACCAAATGAAACTAAACCAAAATAAAATGTAAAAGCTATTTTAACCTTGGACGAGACAGACGGGGGAAGATATAAATACTGGACTGGGTACTACAGGACATAGTGACTCACAACTCGTGTTTCTGAGTAAAAACAGACGCCCGTTTCTCTTCATAGTCTGTGAGGCTGAGAGAAAGAGACCCACCTCCTGTACCAATATCTCCTCTCTGATGGCGTCAGGTGCGATGTTTCTGAGACGCTCCATCGTTTCATACATGCCCTGTACTTCTCGAAGTTTATCCACAGAGCCCAGCATCTGTTTCAGCAGAACCAAGCCCACACGAAACACTATCTTCACCCCTACAAACAGAGATGTATGTCAGGATTTGGCCAAACTACAGAGCAAAAATGCAGTGAAAGAAGCCGAGTTACACAAGCAGGGTTTCTATTTATTTACATTTCACATAAAAAACAAATGCACTCTAAAAACCTTTTGCAGCTTGATAGCAGTGTTGTAATCAATGTATAGCCATTTGATTATATTACTCAAATGTAACAACGTAAACTAAGACAGGAAGTAGCATAAGTTCTAGCCTACAGTCTGTATGGATATGAATAGTACCTTCACAGAAGAACATATCCCACACACGCAGTACACTGGCCCATGGTAAGGTGCGGGAGAAGATGCACATGAACCACTCAGTCATGTAGAGAATCGGGTCGATCTTGAACTTCTTGAGATGACGGTACGCCATCGGACACGTACGTCTCAACAGGGAGAAGAAGATCTCACCATCCAGCTGAATCGCTTCCTAAAAACACAGAAGGTGATGAGTCAGTAAAGCTGAGAGAGATGACAAAAAGTGCTGACAGAGGGTTCAGATCATCTCTCACCAGTCCAGCGCTGTAGTAGCCAGGGAGGTACTTCTCACATATCTGGACCAGGCACCAAAAAGCTTGCTGTGAACAGAAACAAAAGTAAAAGTAGTTCATTATTCATAAATAGGTATACAAATGTTTTGGGTGAAAAGGTAGTCATCACTATATTTACATTTACATTGAGAAACATGCTGCGTTAACAACTTTTTACAGAGGAGTACAGATGGCAGATAGAGAGCTTGAATCACATGGTGCAATGACCTGAAGCTCAATATCAGCTGGAACAGTGAAGTTAACCTTCTGGGTCGAAAATATAATATAGTCACTTCATCGTTTGACCTGTGTGTTAGATTGTCATAATAAGCATCTTCATTTTTGAGTTATAGCAAAAAACATCACCATATACAGTGGGGCAAAAAAGTATTTAGTCGGCCACCAATTGTGCAAGTTCTCCCACTTAAAAAGATGAGAGAGGCCTGTAATTGTCATCCTAGGTATACCTCAACTATGAGAGAGAAAAATGAGAAGAAAAAAAATCCAGAAAATTACATTGTCTGATTTTTAAAGAATTTATTTGCAAATTATGGTGGAAAATAAGTATTTGGTCACCTACAAACAAACAAGATTTTTGGCTCTCACAGACCTGTAACTTCTTCTTTAAGAGCCTCCTCTGTCCTCCACTTGTTAACTGTATTAATGGCACTTGTTTCAACTCGTTATCAGTATAAAAGACACCTGTCAACAACCTCAAACAGTCACACTCCAAACTCCACTATGGCCAAGACCAAAGAGCTGTCAAAGGACACCAGAAACAAAATTGTAGACCTGCACCAGGCTGGGAAGACTGAATCTGCAATAGGTAAGCAGCTTGGTGTGAAGAAATCAACTGTGGCAGCAATTATTAGAAAATGGAAGACATACAAGACCACTGATAATCTCCCTCGATCTGGGGCTCCACGCAAGATCTCACCCCGTGGGGTCAAAATGATCACAAGAACGGTGAGCAAAAATCCCAGAACCACACGGGGGGACCTAGTCAATGACCTGCAGAGAGCTGGGACCAAAGTAACAAAGGCTACCATCAGTAACACACTACGCCGCCAGGGACTCAAATCCTGCAGTGCCAGACGTGTCCCCCTGCTTAAGCCAGTACATGTCCAGGTCCGTCTGAAGTTTGCTAGAGAGCATTTAGATGATCCAGAAGAGGATTGGGAGAATGTCATATGGTCGGATGAAACCAAAATAGAACTTTTTGGTAAAAAATCAACTAGACGTGTTTGGAGGAGAAAGAATGCTGAGTTGCATCCAAAGAACACCATACCTACTGTGAAACATGGGGGTGGAAACATCATGCTTTGGGGCTGTTTTTCTGCAAAGGGACCAGGACGACTGATCCGTGTAAAGGAAAGAATGAATGGGGCCATGTATCGTGAGATTTTGAGTGACAACCTCCTTCCATCAGCAAGGGCATTGAAGATCAAACGTGGCTGGGTCTTTCAGCATGACAATGATCCCAAACACAGCGCCCGGGCAACGAAGGAGTGGCTTCGTAATAAGCATTTCAAGGTCCTGGAGTGGCCTAGCAAATCTCCAGATCTCAACCCCATAGAAAATCTATGGAGGGGGTTGAAAGTCCGTGTTGCCCAGCGACAGCCCCCAAAACACCGAAATACCAGCAACAGTGTGTGAAAGCCTTGTGAAGACTTACAGAAAACGTTTGACCTCTGTCATTGCCAACAAAGGGTATATAACAAAGTATTGAGATGAACTTTTGTTTTTGACCAAATACTTATTTTATTTGCCAAACTGAAGGTTAAATATAGAGCCTTTCCATCCTTCTGTTGAATAGAAAGTGTGATAACACTTTGAGTAGCTACAGTCACACTGTGTTTGCTGCTATCAGGCATTAACTATAGCAATGGTCACAGAGTCGTTTGAAAATAACACACACTGTTAGTCGATTATCACTAGATAAGAACAAAACCCCCTCACACTGACACCCATCGACTCATACCCCATTTATATAAGGGACTGAATTAAGTCACATTTCAAACCGTCAGAATAATGACGTGTATGGTCACCTTGCTGTAAAAAGGCCGGCCAAGCAAAGCCACTGTAACTCGAGTCCGGTCTGAATCATACTCTTCATGTATGCAGTCTGTTTAGTGAAGAGGAAGCAGTGTTAAAAGCCTGCTACTATTTTAACTAGTTCTTTGTTTCGCTTTCTTACAAGGCTTCTTTTTTGGTTATGCATACACAGTGAGGAAAACAGAAAGAGTTTACATCTTAACAAAAACCTACCATGATGTCATCTAAAGAAAAAACATAGAAAACCTTTATGCAACTAAAGCATTCGTCCTGTTGTCATTAAATGATCGTTCTCAGCAAGGACAGCTACATCAGCATTTTACATCTATTTATGTAGGCTTGCTTTTGTCCTCACTATTGAGTATCTGGTGCTCCTTTTAAAATGCAGCTTCAAATTGTGTTTCAAGTTGTTATGAGTGTGTTCAAATGTGTCATGGCTTCCTTTTGTGTTAAGTAATCTCAATCCGACAGTTCAGTCATCGTTACAGAATTCAACCTGACTATATTAACATGCACAACATTTGAGTGGAATATGAATGTGCATGGAAACATAGTCACTCTTCTTCTTCCCCACCTAAAGACACTGTGCACCCCCCTGACTCAGCAGCCCCTTACCTCAGCAGGCATATGCATGAGCAGCACGGCAGCCACTGGAGCCTGAGCCTGGCAGTAGCCCTCCTCAGGTCGGTAGATGGTGTACGCCTTCAGGATCCGGTACAGATCTTGTTGCCTGCATAGTCAGACAACAGAGTTACCCATTGGCCAAATCCAGCAAAAATACTGTAGGTGCCTTTTTTAAATTTTTTTATTTCTTTTTTTTAAATTGAGTATGCCCGAAAGACATACCCTACTTTCTAAAGCAAAGTTTGCAATGTATAAAAGAACAAACTTGAAGGGATAATGTGCTGTTACATGTCACTTTTCATACACAAAGAGTTTATTTGCAAATACAGATAAAAAAGGCATTCTTGCAAGTGTTTGTCTGATTGATTGATCCTTCCTGAGAGACCACAAAGATAATAGATCATGTCATGAAACGTATTATATAATAACAAGGAGAACAGAGGGATAGACTTACTATTAGACTGACTCCGTTCTCAATGTTTAAAATGCATTTTGTTTTGATCTAAAGCACTTTAAAAGCCTGTGTCTTGAATGGTCCTATACAAATCAAATCCTGATTATTATAACGAAGAATATTTATAGGGAACCATGGGCATTACATGGAGTTCGCAATGGGTGCAGCACATTTTTAGTTGATTGTGATTTATAAAAAGGGAGACCTACGTAGTACACAGCGACGTGCAGTCAGGGGAGGCAGAGCTTCACCCGTCACACTCCAATGTAATGGAAAAAAAACTAAATAATATTAATAAAATGTCTCCACTGATCTGTGTTGTAAATGTGATTTCTGTATCATTCCAATCACTTTTTATAGTCAAAATCTGCACATTTGCAGAGCTCCGCTACAACTACATGGGAGCGATGAGAAGTGAGGCAGGGACGAGCTCTGCCTCAAATAAACCCTACAGAAACTGGCTGGAAAGCGGGCACTAGGCGCATGCCTGTTACCATCTCACTGTAGGTCACAAATGTAATGTTTGTAGATCCCTTTATTACATTTGTCCTCGCCATCCATAGTCTCTAAAGAACTTATTTCACGTTTATATGATATTTAGGCTCGCTGGTCTCATCATACAACGGCAATGAGAAAGCACCAGGGGAGGCAGCCATAACCTCTGCCGCACTGAAGCCCGCACGTGAGCCCACAGGTTCTTGTTGCTACTGTTATTCTACGCAGAGACGGTAGAAGCAAACAACAAGCTAGACTTTTGAAACTAGAGGAAGATAAGGAGGACCTTTACAAAAAAGTAATAGAGATTGTTGTCCAGAAGGATACACTTCCTCTTCAAGTCAAGGTAAGACCACAATTGTAATGAAAATGGGATCTTACTAAGAGAGAACAATCCAATATTTAGATTTTGGGTATCCTTTTGTTGAACGGTCTGTTTAAAATGAATCGAAACATCAGACTAAAAAAGCTTTTGAAAATAAAAGAATATTTCAATTAAGGTGAAAATATAATATTTGTAAAGCTGACTCTGAAAGAGTCAGTGTCTCACCAGCCATGAACCTCACCGCACGTCACTGGTAGTACATGCGCACTGTTAAAACAGTGTACCTTCAGGCCCAATCCCAAACCATGCCCTACAACCTACAACCTACCCCTACACCTACACCCTACCCCTACCCCTACACCCTACCCCTACCCCTCCGTTTGTGCGTTCGCACGGAGGGTCCGCCACATTAAGGGCTGTTCCAAACCAACGAGTGTGGAGCGGTGTGGAGGGGGAGTGGGCTATCAAGCCCTCAAATAGCGAGTCTGCAGCGGTGCTGACTTGAGACCGGTCTCTACCTGACTGGAGTCACGCTGTGTGTGTCCGTCAGGAAACAAGCTGTTAACAAGTAGTTCCAGCAAACATCCACTGATAAACTGCGATGTTAAGAACCTCATGATAGCCTCATATGTTTTTAACTTAGGATCATACCTGTGTTTAGTCTAGAAAAAGGTAAATGTGTGCATTTTATTATAAAGTTGTGTATATTTACAGATTGTTGCAAAAAATAAGAAGCTTATAAACATCAGGTTTAAAACTAAAAGAGCTTTACAAAAAAAGCACAATTAAAGATGTTTGGAGTTTTATTTGAGTTATTCATTTTAATGTTTTGTCTAAGAGATGCTGATTTGAAACCGTTGTTACATACTGTTACGGCGTTTCCTGTTTCTGACGGAGAGAGGGGAGGCCGTCCCAAAGCTTGCTGCTGTATTTACTCCCTCCATCTGACAGGAGGGAGCCTCGTTGAGCTGCGAGTGTCACTCCACGGAGTTTACTTCGTCACGGAGGGGGAGTGTGTAGGGGTTAGGGTGTAGGGCGTGGTTTGGGATTGGGCCTAAGTCTGCTAATGGCTACATTTTACTTTGAAGTTTATGATTAGTGTGTACATTTTACTTTGTCAATCATTCATGTTTACTGTGATGTAAAACAGACTGTATGTTTTTTTACCCGTGTCCACCACGAGCAGCAAACATCTCGTGGAAGGGAAACTGTCTGTGGAGATCCTTCTCTATGATGTCCAGCCATTTAGCTTCTCCTGGCTCTCTCTCCAGCTCCTGCAATTACAAAAACATTCAATACAAGATTTTGTAAATGTTGAATATGTAAATATGATATCCTCTGTTGTTTGTATGTTGTTTTTATGTTTCATGTGGAACTAAATGATGCAGGTCTCCCTTGTAAATGAGATCGATGATCTCAAGGGACTAATCTGTCTAAATAAAGGTTTGAAATGAAATGAAAACCAAAACAATCTCCTTTACTCATGGAGTCTGTTTTCAGATTGCCCATCCAATTGGATAAGACTGCAAAACCATGTATGAGACCACGTTTAAGAGTATTTTACAGGCAAAACAAACAGACTGCTTCAAACCCCCCACCCCAACCACACACACCAACCAACGTGGACCAAAGGCAGGCAGGATTACCGCTCCTGATAAGAGGCTTACAGTTCACCAGGTCTGCGCCTGCGCCCCTTTAGCACCCCTGAAGCTCACATTGGCCTACTCAGCTCCCCACTTTGAGACTTTATCTTCTAAACCAGGATGAAAATAAAATAACACAAATAACTGAGTTGATTTGAGAAACAAGGGATTCAAATATAGGTTCATATTTCCATGTGTGGCTGACTTGCTACTAAAGCATTTTCAGATCTATGAGAGGCTTAAAAAGGAGGAACATTACCAAATGCATGATGGATTTACAATGCCAACACAGCGGCACAGACTGTAAACAGCATGCAGGTCTATGTGGACGAGTTGTAGTGTGAGTGATCAAGACATAAAGTTTGCAATTTGTAACACATGCAAATCCAAAGCAAACCATAGAGAAACCTTAAAAACAAGGTTTAACAAAAATATGGTATAAATTAAATGTTATAAAGTCAATGTTTTGTTTGAATGTACCGATTACATTTTTATTTTCCATGCAAGAAACGTTGCAAAAATGTCTGTATGCTTTCAATGGCAGTTGAATTTCATCTATGAACTGTACCGACGACTGAGTGAATATATGAGAGCATCTTAGAGTTCATGTATTTTGTTTTATCCTTTATCCTCTGTGTTGAATGTAAAAGTTAAAATGACAACAACATGGTCACAGATACCTCAAATTTCCCAGGGTTGGCATCCAGGAGCTCTTGGCTGTTGGACAGAAGCTGCCAGGCTTTGGATCTGAGAGAAGAGGGAATCCCCTTCCTGCAGCGCAGCTTCACCTTTAACACACACAAAGACACTGTATCAGCTGTGACATTATGTTATGTATAACCAAACCAATTATGTATAAAAACATATCCTAAGACGAGGGTTGTACCGAATGTTTTCAAATGAAACTTAAAATGTCTGTCAACGTCTTGATGTTATTGAACTAAAGAAAAAATAAAATCCTCAATTTGAAGGGCTTAATGCCAACAAAAAAAAGATTCAAGCAGAACGTGAATTTGGGAAAATATAAGTATCCATCTATTTGCATTCAGTTCAATTGGACTTTTGGACCCTTAGTAAATGTCTGGATCGCACAAGTCAGAAACAGCCTTCCCACTGAAATCTTATTCTACAAATAGTGTTAAACATTATAGTGTCAGTGTAACCTAATCTTTTCCTGCAACTTCAGGAAATACCAGGTTTTAAATGAAAGAACAGACATGAAAAAAAAACACGAAAAAAAACAGGGTGCACATCATTTCAATGTCGATTGATAATCTAAATGTCACCGTTACGAACAAAGCTTTAAAGTATTTCGTTACAGCGCTACAAGGCTGACATGCGTACCTTTTGGAAGCGATGTTTGACCCATTTATCCCAGTGGTAAAACATATCCAGCCATTTTACTTCCCGCTGTCTGGCAACTTCAACGCGAACATCCTTTTCACTAGAATAGTGAGTAATACAAAAATGACCTCATTATTGACAGAATTAGGACACTTCCACACTCCTAAATATTGCACTCTGAATCATTAACTTTGATCTAATGACACATTCAAAATAGCACAATCTCTCTTTTACATACATCTGTACAACATTCAGCTAAATAGCTCAGATATAGAACATCCTTTACATTGTACAGAATGCACTGCCACTACTGATGGTGAATCAATATATTTTCAATTATTCAACAGCGGAAGAGCAATTAGCTTGAGAGAAAAAGTAGAAGCAAATGGGACCGAAAAGAGGAAGAGAGCAGATGGGCGTGAGACGCGACACCATGGAGACACACAGTCAGTACATATTGAATCACTGAAATGCTCTCAGCATTATCTGAGTCAGGCCAATGAGAGATAAAGGACGGACAGATATGTTTAGAGCAGCAGAGAAGGAGAGGAAGACAGGAACGGGGCAGAGAAGAGAGGAAATCTCTTTGGGGCAGATGGAGGGCAGTTTAGATGTTCGGCAAAGTGACAGATTGAAAGGAAGATAGGCAGGATTTGAATTGATCTGTGCAAAGCAATTATTCGGTCATAATCGAATAATATCTTGCATTGCAAAAAGTGAACTTTCTGCATCATGGCTAAAACAATTCCTCAAGAAACGAAGCAAAAGTCTTGACTATTGTTTCATGATTTAATTAATAATTATCAACTCGGAATTCGAAGGCATCATCACAGTTGAATCTGTTAAAATGATTGCTTTCCTAGGTGAAGCCCATAAGACGAGACATTTTGTGTAAATATTATATTTGTTTTTCTTTGTTATATGTCTTTCTAAAAACATTTGTATTTCTTATCAGTTTACTTGATTCATTGATGGAATAATGTATTAAATACTTGATTATTTAATATAATTGATAAAGTTAAAAGAAGAGAGGTGTCTCTCTTTCCACTCAGCCATCTTTATTTCTAAATATCTCAGACCTATCTGTGATCAATACTTTGCATATAGACAGGAGTTTAATGCTTACCCGCTTTCACTGTACTGATTTCCACCTAGGAATCCATATTTATCAGTGCGTCTGACAGACATGCCGTTGACCTCAGAGTCTGAGCCCACAGAGCTGCCGTCCTCTCCCAGTCCAGATAGAGACTCCAACGTCCCTGACATGATGCTGGCTGACTCCAGGTAGCTCAGGGTGTCAGGGGCCGGCCGGGGCTTGGGCAGGGGGAAGGGAGAATCTGGCTCCAGTATCAGTGGGACACTAGGGCTGGGGGGTTCGGCTCTGGTGGGGGTGCTTGGCAGTTCTGCTTTAGTTGCTTCATTGGGAGTTGCAGGCTTTGGGGAGAGAGGAGGAGGAGGAGGCAGACTTTGAGGGATTTGTTCTTGTTGAAGTGGCTGAGGTTTCTCCTCTACGGCTGCCGTGCTGTCGATGGATGCTGCAGCAGCAGGCGTGGCATTGGAAGCTGCAGCGATCTGGGGTTGGCTCGCTGTAAATGTACCATCATCCATGACAGGATTTGGATTGTGGGTGACATGGACATTGGGGTAGAGATTAGGACCAGGATTAAGATCAGGAGAGGGTGATGCCTGTGGCCCTTCACTTGGAGCTGATGGCTCGCTCGGCGGAGCTGATGATGGCTGGTTCGGCAGAGCTGATGATGGCTCGTTCGGCGGAGCTGATGATGGTTCGTTCGGCGGAGCTGATGATGGCTCGCTCGGCGGAGCTGATGATGGCTTGCTCGGCGGTGCCGGGGTCGCTGTTTCAGTATTCAAGCATTCTGCAGCTGGTGGGTCACTTGTCTCCTGCTTCATAACATCAGGTACAGTCTCTGCATCTTTCCCTGGTGATTCCTCTCTCTGTGGAGAAGCCTCATGTACCAATAACGAGAGGGGGGTTTCAGCAGAGATTTTTGTAGGACTCAAGGGTGGGTGGGGGGTCAAGGGTGATCCCCCTGACTGAGCTGCAGGAGTGTTTCCAGTCAAAGCTTTGTCATTGTATAGGGACGACATGGGTGAGGGCTTCTCCATGGCAGACTCTGGAACAGGGTGGTTGATAGCATGTTGTGCTGATGAGGATGGAGGGATGGATGGAGCTACATGAGGATCCCCCAACGCGGGGGGTGATGGGGATAGCGTGGAGAGTTCGGCCATGGTTCCGCTCTGATCTCTCCTTTACAAACGAAAAAGAAGATGATGGAGCTTAGCTTTCTTTTTGCCAAATAACAACTGTGTGTTACGTCATGACAGATTTCCATTAGTTCAATAAAATAAACGCAGCTTTGATTATGTATATATGTTGTTGTTGTTTTTTACAGTGGATAGAGACACAAATATTCTCAGCAACAATTCATGAATGTGGCAACATTAAAGCTCAAAGTTTATCACAAAAGATGACCAAATGTTTATGAATTTCAGATATGCCATTTTCTGTAATGCATAAGCAGAAAGTTCCTCTTCTTAAATTTGAGTCAGAGAATTGGATTGGAGAAGCAGCTACATAACTTAAATTTGAAACAATAGATTTTTTGGGAGACAGCATATAACATAAACAATCTTTATAACTTTTAATCCACTTTCAGCCTTAATTTATGTACATGTAACTTCACATCATGTGGTATTTATTTGTTGTTACTGAAAAAAGGTTTCCATAAATACATGTTTCAAGTTGCTACATTTCATGTTTTGCTGCACAGAAGAGAATATCAGACATTTAATGATAGCATAGCATACAAAAGCAACTTATTTTTCAAGAGAGAACATATAAGCCCGGTTAAGCACTTTGATTTAGTCAGTCAAGAGCGACAGGAAACCATTACTGTAGAAATAACGGTTTAATCAACCGATGTAACAGTGCACTGGCATTTAGCTAACGTTGTCAACAAAGCATTCCGACAACCATAGTTATCCGGTATTCTGCTGATGAGGCAGGTTGCCGTCTGTAGTTCCAGACACTATATCAGTTTCATGCTAGCAGGTAATTTGTTGTCATATCCTCCCCTGAGGCCTCCCTCGGAGCGACTCAACTTCCCGATTCAGCACACAGGAGCAGTGGTTTACTAATAGCTAATAGTCAACTCCCTCCCTCCCCGCCAGGCCCTGGCCGAACAGCGTCCTCGGCCTTGTCCACCCCGCTGCCCTGGTCAACTTCACCTCAGCTAGTCAACTCACCCAACACCGGCGTGTCACTGTGATCCGTCCGCCTGGACAGCCAGGGGGTTCCTATCCGTTAGTTCCCCCCGCCACAGCTCCGGTCCCGCAACCTGCCCCGCGAAATGAAAACACGAAAAACCAAAGGGGCAGGAGCCGCGGCACGGGGCGAGGAACTGGAAGAACAAACGTCCTGAAATCGGCGAGCTAGCTGGCTAAGTTAGCAGCTAGCTTAGCTTAGCAATATGTACTATTAGCATTAGCGCCGATAGTGTTTCAGTTAGCATAAATAGCTAGCTGAGTGTTTCGGTTACCTCGGTTAGACAAGCACTCTTTTTGCGACCATTCTCTCTTAATTCAAATAACCATTCTAAGTTATAGTGTTCATTCTGAAACAAAAGTGAATTTCTTTGTTAAATGTATCCAAGCACAGCGGCAGGGCTACATCCAACACCAGCCTGCATTTCCTACTGACAGCTACGTGCGTGTTCTCGTCAATGTCGTCGGGCACACGCACGTACGGAGCCTCCCTTCCACAGCAGAAAGACGTTTTATTACACTAACAATGCATTATGCATTTTAAACAGTTTAGAAAGTAAATTATTGCACTCATTCAGTACTGTACTTAACAACACATACTTTACTCGAGTATTTCTATTTTGTGGCTTTATACTTAACTCTACTACAGTTCACATTCACATATAAATATTGTAGGCTATTTGTATACTCACTACATTTAGGCCTGTCTTCAACTTCAGTTAGTAGCTACTAATGGTGGGATGTAACTACACTTGCTCCAGCATTGTACTGAAGTACAAAGTTGTGTTACTTGTGGGCCTACTCTCCTGGAGCCTTCACGTGAAAACAATATTTCCCCACATTTGGTGAGTTTGAATCTGTATAGCAAACTGAAGGATAAAGTGTTCATTATGTATTTATAAAATAATAATACCGTAGGTTAGTAGGCTACCTAATTTATTAAACTCTTACACTGGAAAATAATTGTCGAAAAATTAAAAACCAGGTTGCGCATGTCTTTTACTTTAACTGTGAGTATTTTACACTCAGATATTGATATTTTTACTAAAGATAATTATAGTATTACTTATAAAACCATTGACTATACACTAATGGTTAGTGACATTTTCATTTCATTTCATTTTACCACAATCACACACATTACACTATTCAGGAATCAAATGTGTGTATTTGTAAAGCACCCTCAAAATAAGTTTGACATTCTCAATAAGTTGTTATTATTATTAAAAAAAAAACATGAATGTCCAATGATGGTAGGGGAAATGGAAAC
The DNA here is from genome assembly GCF_949606895.1 of Notothenia rossii. NCBI lineage: Eukaryota > Metazoa > Chordata > Actinopteri > Perciformes > Nototheniidae > Notothenia > Notothenia rossii. The sequence goes on from NC_136906.1 coordinate 20,510,850, forward strand.
ATCTTATAATAAAAACGCACAATTATCTGTACTTTCGATATTTTACTTGTATGTTTAGTTGAACCAGTAGATGGCAGTATCCCGTCAAAAACAAGCAACTCTGAAGGTTCAGAGTCAAATCCAAAACACATCTATTAAACATACTTGTGCCCAGGCATGCTCACACCAAACATACAGTATAATATACTGGACTGCATTATAAAATGCAGAATTTAACAACTTGATACTTTTGTTAGAAGACAAATTAATGCTATTTGAAATAGTATAACATTTCCACAACTGTCCTTTGTTTTGTTTTGTTTGGGGAGATTCAGTGTGGGGAAAGTGAGTCATTTCTCTGCACTCATGTTCTTGACTAGCAGGCATGTGATTGTTATGAGGATTACCATGGTTAAAGCCGAATGGGGGACACCCAGGCCTGTAATGCTGGAATGATGTCAAAGGGAACTCCCATATAATTTGTCTTACTCATACAAATAAATAACATACAGCTGGTTGTCATGAAGTCTGATGGCAAGTTTCCACAAGAGTATAACGAAAGCCTATCCTTTGTGCTGTAAACAAAGTGTATTGTCTCCATGGAAATACAGTTGGAGAACTCACATTAACCATGTGGGAATGTTATGGAAAAAAAAACAATGATCAAGGACTTAGATCCTCAAAGTATACAACTGATGCACACCATAACAATCATTATTAAAATCAGTTTTGGAAAGAAAAATAATGGAAAATGCATTCTTTTTTTGTGTGAATCAAATGCAAAATCCCAACAAGCAGAGCCATGAAGAATATATTAAATTATATTTATTTCAAAGAACATATATTTCATCGACTATGTCTTTATATATATATATTAAAAAAATGTAAATGGTGTTTACATTGGTCTTATCCACATAATTACATGATGTAGAAATGTTAAATATCTGAATACTATTGCACATTCTTAACAAGCTTACCACTACAATACAAATGATAGACTTACTTAAATATAACTTTTTATACTGTAAATAGTTTGCTTTTCTTGATTGCATTGTCGCCTAATGGCAGGTTACTTCTCTACACTGTATACCTGGAGTCCTGCATGTCTAAATAGCAGCTTTTGGTGCATGTTGAAGTAGTTGAGTTCACATTAGGCGTCCTTGTGGTTATCCTTGTTAGGGAATGTATCAACCCATTTCTGTGTGTGGGCCAGACATTGTTCCCAGTCGTACAGAGGCCTGTACTGGAAGAATCGCTGGGCTTTATCTGTGCGGACAGTGAAGGACGTAGAAGCCACAGCAAAGGTGTAACTGTTCAGCAGCGGTGTGTAGTTGTACAAGGGGCTCACGATCCATCGAAGCAGGTCATTGAGCATGGCCAGGAACCAGAGCACCAGTAAGGGCATGCGAACCAGTCGGAAGTTAAATTTGGAGAGAAATAGCATGTTGAAATCCTCGTAGTTCTTGTAGGGCGAGTCATCGTAGCAGAAAAAAGCTTCACCACCGACCGTCATCGGCCGCTCAACTAGGGCTTGGGCTGCGAGTACATGCATCCAGGCCACGTTGCCTAGGAACAGAAACAAGTGGGTGAACACCAGATTGAATGATGGAAGAAGTATTCAAAACATTTACCTCGGTAACCTAAAGATAATTTATTGTGACATTAGGCAATGGACATAACAAATGTATTGATGAGTAGAAATTGCTAACAGTTAAATATCCCAGAGTACCAAAAGAAAAAGCAGCCAGTCTGAGGGTCTTTCCTCCTGCCCACCGCTGTTGTTTTACACACTTTCACATTTTTTTCTATAAACAAGTTTATAGCCCATAACCATTTGAACCCATTATTTATATGAAACCTATAGAACTTATGTTTTACTAAGTAAACATTTATTGTTAAAAACAAAATGTACGGCTGTATATGGCACCAATGTTTAATGCGAAAAACCAAAGTTTTATATGAAATAACAATCTTCTCTTTAACTAGTAAAACAAAATCCAGTGGTGATCAATACATATTTATCTTACATCTAACTTGTGCAGAACAACTCTCAAGAAAACATGCAGTTGCTTCACAGCTGTGACCACATTGCATCGACAAAGTCCTATATTATATTTCAGAATCTCTAAAGTGTTACATTTACATTTCATTTGACTGACACTTTTATCCAAAAGGTTCAAAAACCATAGAGATTAAAACTCTGAACAATAACGAAAGTGCAGATATATTCTCTTCAAGTAAGTCATACCATTGTAAGAGTGTTGGTGAATTAGTGACATATATATACATACATACATATAATAATTGAATTGCCAAGGTACAATCGAAACAAATGCGCTTTCAGTGTCTAATGTACTAATAGTGAACTTGCCTACACATTAGCTAAAATATATCAACAGTAGATCTTTTTACATTAAGGTTCTGTTATATCAGCATTAGTTAGGGTGCTAAAAATATTGGTCACCAAGACTATAAATGCTGACTGTTACTCATGCTCACGTGCACTACTGATGATACTATTTTGGTCCTTGACAACGGCCTTTGCCACGAGTGAATAAAAAAAAAAAGATGTATCATCACCGAAACCAGCATGTTGAAACTGGTTTGTGGTTGGTGGGAGAGATGTATTTAACAAGGTGTATATAGATTTATGATACTATTCACATATCACAGCCAAGCCATCTAGTTTGAAGTATCCTCACTGCTCATGTTATCATGTTGTACAATCTCTAAGTTACACATCTTCTTTTAGCAGACTGACTAGCAGCTGTTGAGGAAGCGGTTTAAGAGAACTTCAGCCTTTTTTTTTTATGTTTGTACAGTCTGTATCAGATACAAGGAAACGCCTGTGAATGCAGAGGAAAAAAGCTCTCACAAAGCAACCTTCCTTCTGCTTTTAGTCTTGGTGTGAACAAAAGCCATGTTCAAGAGCTATATTGGTTACTTCTGACATGTCCCTGATGTTGTGACTATGACTCACAAAGAAAGTAGCATTACCTGCATAGACACGTCCATGTTCAGAGGACTCTGGGATGCCGCCAATGATCATGCCTCCCCGCTCGGCACCCTTATCGTAGAAAGCCTTGATTAGCTGGTGCCCCTCTCCATAGATCCCTGTCGGCCTCAGGGAACACGTGTATAAAATCTTTCCGCCCTTTATCTGAGAATGACAATACCAGGATTGGGAATTGAGACAGGAGGCAAATAAAAACATATTCATGGGTGGACAAAGGGTAGATTGTTTTGGAGTTGGATTGTAAACAGCTAGAGTGACACCCCAGCAAGGCCACAAGGGGAGAATCTAGCATTTTGTGGCAAAGTTTCCCAAGACATTTCTTCATAGCTTGTTATAGGCTGTCAGTGTAAATAGCATAGAAAAAAGTTTGAGAGTCAATCAAAAAAAAGAGTATACAAGTTGATGTCCCCCATTATAGTACTTATAATAATCTATACACAGATATCTTAATGCCAATACATGTGTTTTTCTATTTTGCATCTGCAGCTTTAATTGCTTCCATTGCATCATTTTCTGAAACTTATAACCACTGCAGTTTATTTCTGTTGAAATTAGATTTGAAAACATCTGCCTCAATAAAAACACCCCAAACCATAACATTGTTAAACATAATTACCTTGGTGCCATTAGCTTCAAGCACAATTTTCTCTGCCTTTGCTTTGCTCTTAGGATAGGCCATAGTGTGTTCCACTTTGTAAGGTGTGTCTTCATTGCCCCTGTACAGAAAGAGTTAAACAGTCAGAAAAGGAGTCAAGAGAAAATAAGCATAATGTGTTTTCTTGACCTTACCACATGTGAGAGGAATGTGTGAGTCAAAATAGAGTTGACTTAAATAGAGGTTGGGAGAGAGATAGGAAGGAAAATACCAAGGTTCATTCTTTCCCCTTGACTCTGAATCTTGTGAAATAAAGAATTCCAAATATTTCTCTGAGGTTCAGCTGTAGCAACTATCTGTACGTGCAGAAAAACACACTGACAATCTGTGAGACTGACTGACCTCCAAGCAGATTACTGGAAGGATTTTCTGCCTTTTGTTACAAGGTAAATAGGTTCATACGCAGTTAAATATAGAAACAGGAAAATAACAGTGATAACATAACAAAACAAATCTGAACACATGGAGTTTTCTATTATGGGAAAATTCTCTCTCTCCATTACCATCTACCCTTTTGGTTAGGTTCTCCTCTCTTCTCACTACACTACTTAGTTTAAAAATGTATATTATTTAAATTTGAGTCTCATGAGAAAGTGCATTTTCGCTCGTGTGCATAAGTACACCAATGACAGCCCTGAGCTAGGGTTGGGTGTGGCTCTCCCACAACTTATTTTGCACAATAAATCGGGGAAATGTTTAGCAAAATTGTTCAAGTTATGGTTTCCGTACCGTTCCTGGTATAGAAAATCAAAACATATTATTCCGAAAAACACATTGCACTCTAATGAAGGACACACGCATCGCTGGAGACATTCAGTATATTTTAAAAAGAATATTGTCATGTCTGGTAGATCAGGCTTTGAGATAAAGCTGCAGCCGTATTACTTGCATTCCAGCATTATCTAAACGACTGACATACCAGACAAGCTCAAGCAAAACATCACTTAGGCACAGTCTGAGAGTAAGATAGTGAGTGAGTCTAAATGTGGAAAATGGCTCCATTTGATGTCTTTTTTTATCCAAGATTCCTTCTACCTAAAGTAGGTTGAAAAACCCTTGGATATACCGTCATGGCGCTGGAAACTGTGTGTTGTAAACCTTTGTCTCCTCCACCCTAGCATATCTATTATTTTCAGGCCTTGGTTTTCCCCCCGTGATAGTGCATTCAAGTGAGAAGAGAAACAAGATAGTGACAACAGAAACGCTACAGAGGGAAAGGCTTCTGTAAAAGTGCTCAGTGAGGAAAACACTTGGACTTGCACAGTAGGTAACTTGGTCAACAGAATACAATTAACAAAGTTTATCAATATGTAAATACAGAATGATATTGTATTATATTTTATGATTGAGCCTAACCTGACAAAGTGGTCTCCGTTGACGTTGGGACCGATCACTTCCATGCTGCTGGTGTAGACCAGGGACTCGATGCCACACTCCACGCAGGCGTTGATCACATTCTCTGTTCCTGAGAAGACAAAGCATTCTCATTTAAAAGATTTAGGATACTGGGGTTGGATACATCAGAATGAATTTTATTGAGAGACACATTAGGTTGGTGAAACTCCCAAAGCCACAGGACTGACTTTAAGACAGTTGGATTTTTTCAGTGCCGAATTTGATGACACAGTTACCGGATGAAAGTCTTGAAAATATAATTGGACCCATAAGGAGAGAGTCAACAGGAAATTAATTCAGGGAGATCCCAGCTGTCTCTGCTTTTAACAGATGGACACTGTGTAATGTATAGATTTGATGACATTAAAAAAACAGAGGAAGTTCAAGCACTACAATAATTAAACATTACCAGACACATATAAGAAGGCCTTAATGATCCATGCAATTCAAGGTCTGTTGTAGTGATGTTTTGCGTTAGAGAGACTATCAACTATCAACACAGGAAAGCATGTTTTGTCTATCTTGTAAATCTAGACATTAACCCTAGCCTTACAACCTGCATCATAAAGACAGACACAGATACTGAATAGGTAGACTCCACCACTTGCTTCATTAGTTTAAACAATATCCTTGCCAGGAACTAGTTTAGGTTATCTTAAAATTACAACAATTTAAAATGAATGGATGTCCACAGAAACCCATTAATTCATACAAGTAAGCAATTTGACGATAAAATAAAAATGTTGATGAACTAACTTACAATATCACCTCAACTTTATAACATCTTGAAGTGTCCTCTTTAACTCAGCCTGTTTAGTATTATGGCCAACAAGGAGGAAGACACATCCTTGAAAATCGTTCAAAACAGGAGAAGGTTTGTGTTTCCTGTTTTCTGATTTCCCACAGTAAACATGAAACCAATGAATCATTGATGTTTCCTACCCATTCATTTTCCTTGTAAACAATATCTTGATGTCTCACCTGTGACGTTGACTAAGGCGATGAGGTTCTCTTGAATTTTGTGCCAGACGTCCACAATGCTGGCTGTGTGAATAACAACATCGGCCCCCCGGGAGGCCTCCAACACGCTGCTGTAGTCTGTGATGTCCCCCTGAATCACCACAACCTTTGTCCGTTCTGAGGGAGAAAATAGAACACTTAAGTTCAACACAACATGACACTGTATCAGAGCGTGGATAAGGAGCGTTCCACTATGAACTCTACACACGCTTGGAAGAATCTACTATGTTACCACTTACAAAAGTCCTATTTTATTATCTTTTTGCAAATAATCTGGATAATCTTTCCACAATTCCTCTTCTTTAAATTGTAAAGATAATGTTGTTTATAGATTATAAAAGAAAACATACTAGAATATCTGTTTTTAGCCAACCAATTTTATTAAAAACCTGATGTGCTTTGTCAAATTGATGCAATAAGCCAGAGTTAGGGATCCTGCCGCAAATAGGACACTCCTTGTGGTATTCTCATTCCCATCTCTTTAACTAATTTCAGAGAGGTGGTTGATTAAAGTTTTCCCCACTAATTCAAAATAGCTCAACAACCCAACACACATTAAAACATATTTGTCAGCAAGGCCTACTATGGGTGTTACTGACAATGAGCTCTCCTGTTACTGTTAGCTTATCAGTCAGGGGCCCAAACAGCAGGCCTCAGTTGTTCCGGATAATAAATAAGGAAAGCTGAGCAAACAATTCTCCGTGTTGCATGCGAGAACAAATGTGGTTAACTGCATGCCTGGCAGGAAAGGTAAACTGGTGAAATGCACCAGGAAAAAAAACTGTGCTTGTGTTTTGATGTTTTTATTCCTAGGAAGAAAGGCTAAACATGTGAGAGGGGGATGTATATCCGCGTGAACCAGCTCAGGACAACCCTTAGTTCCATGGAAAACACAACACAGCTCCCTTGTTCATGTAATCTAATGGTGGTGACAGCAACTGTTAAGGGCAACAGGTTGCAAATGAGCAGCAACAAAGCATCTGTATAACATCTTTATCCTTCCTGACACAGGAAACGTAAGGGAGTTGGCTGTCCAGGATTCACAGGTCAACTGTCAACTCTGCAGGGTGACCCGGTGAACTGCGGTCAAGCCAGCCGTCTTTCACTTTTGCGTGGTCAAACCAGCCGCCCCTGTATTTTGAGTGCGCGATTAGTTACAGGTTTACGGTAATGCATTAAAACAACCCTGGGAAGCTGTTGTAATTGACTGAAGTGACTTTCGAATACATTTTCGAATACATAAGTACATACATACATAAGTAGTTTATGAAACTGCCAGTTTTGTACTTAGTACTTCTTAGAGTACTTGCAAACATAATATGAAGTACTTTTACTGTGTACTTTTCAGTAATTTGAGTTTCAAAGTCCCCCCCAGAGAACAAGAATGAGCATTTTTGTCTAACTTTGGTGTGGGATAAAAAGCATTTCTTCCATAAGTAGTTTATGAAACTGCCAGTTTTGTACTTAGTACTTCTTAGAGTACTTGCAAACATAATATGAAGTACTTTTACTGTGTACTTTTTCAGTAATTTGAGTTTCAAAGCCCCCCCCCCAGAGAACAAGAATGAGCATTTTTGTCTAACTTTGGTGTGGGATAAAAAGCATTTCTTCCATAAGTAGTTTATGAAACTGCCAGTTTTGTACTTAGTACTTCTTAGACTACTTGCACAAATAATTTGAAGTACTTTTACTGTGTACTTTTCAGTAATTTGAGTTTCAAAGTCCCCCCCAGAGAACAAGAATGAGCATTTTTGTCTATCTTTGGTGTGGGATAAAAAGCATTTCTTCCATAAGTAGTTTATGAAACTGCCAGTTTTGTACTTAGTACTTCTTAGACTACTTGCAAACATAATATGAAGTACTTTTACTGTGTACTTTTCAGTAATTTGAGTTTCAAAGCCCCCCCCAGAGAACAAGAATGAGCATTTTTGTCGAACTTTGGTGTGGGATAAAAAGCATTTCTTCCATAAGTAGTTTATAAAACTGCCAGTTTTGTACTTAGTACTTCTTAGACTACTTGCAAACATAATATGAAGTACTTTTACTGTGTACTTTTCAGTAATTTGAGTTTCAAAGTCCCCCCCAGAGAACAAGAATGAGTATTTTTGTCTAACTTTGGTGTGGGATAAAAAGCATTTCTTCCATAAGTAGTTTATAAAACTGCCAGTTTTGTACTTAGTACTTCTTAGACTACTTGCAAACATAATATGAAGTACTTTTACTGTGTACTTTTTCAGTAATTTGAGTTTCAAAGCCCCCCCCAGAGAACAAGAATGAGCATTTTTGTCTAACTTTGGTGTGGGATAAAAAGCATTTCTTCCATAAGTAGTTTATGAAACTGCCAGTTTTGTACTTAGTACTTCTTAGAGTACTTGCAAACATAATATGAAGTACTTTTACTGTGTACTTTTTCAGTAATTTGAGTTTCAAAGCCCCCCCCAGAGAACAAGAATGAGCATTTTTGTCTAACTTTGGTGTGGGATAAAAAGCATTTCTTCCATAAGTAGTTTATGAAACTGCCAGTTTTGTACTTAGTACTTCTTAGACTACTTGCACAAATAATTTGAAGTACTTTTACTGTGTACTTTTCAGTAATTTGAGTTTCAAAGTCCCCCCCAGAGAACAAGAATGAGCATTTTTGTCTAACTTTGGTGTGGGATAAAAAGCATTTCTTCCATAAGTAGTTTATAAAACTGCCAGTTTTGTACTTAGTACTTCTTAGACTACTTGCAAACATAATATGAAGTACTTTTACTGTGTACTTTTCAGTAATTTGAGTTTCAAAGTCCCCCCCAGAGAACAAGATTGAGCATTTTCGTCTAACTTTGTTGTGGGATAAAAATAATTTCTTCCATAAGTAGTTTATGAAACTGCCAGTTTTGTACTTAGTACTTCTTAGACTACTTGCACAAATAATTTGAAGTACTTTTACTGTGTACTTTTCAGTAATTTGAGTTTCAAAGTCCCCCCCAGAGAACAAGAATGAGCATTTTTGTCTAACTTTGGTGTGGGATAAAAAGCATTTCTTCCATAAGTAGTTTATGAAACTGCCAGTTTTGTACTTAGTACTTCTTAGAGTACTTGCAAACATAATATGAAGTACTTTTACTGTGTACTTTTTCAGTAATTTGAGTTTCAAAGCCCCCCCCAGAGAACAAGAATGAGCATTTTTGTCTAACTTTGGTGTGGGATAAAAAGCATTTCTTCCATAAGTAGTTTATGAAACTGCCAGTTTTGTACTTAGTACTTCTTAGACTACTTGCACAAATAATTTGAAGTACTTTTACTGTGTACTTTTCAGTAATTTGAGTTTCAAAGTCCCCCCCAGAGAACAAGAATGAGCATTTTTGTCTAACTTTGGTGTGGGATAAAAAGCATTTCTTCCATAAGTAGTTTATAAAACTGCCAGTTTTGTACTTAGTACTTCTTAGACTACTTGCAAACATAATATGAAGTACTTTTACTGTGTACTTTTCAGTAATTTGAGTTTCAAAGTCCCCCCCAGAGAACAAGATTGAGCATTTTCGTCTAACTTTGTTGTGGGATAAAAATAATTTCTTCCATAAGTAGTTTATGAAACTGCCAGTTTTGTACTTAGTACTTCTTAGACTACTTGCACAAATAATTTGAAGTACTTTTACTGTGTACTTTTCAGTAATTTGAGTTTCAAAGTCCCCCCCAGAGAACAAGAATGAGCATTTTTGTCTAACTTTGGTGTGGGATAAAAAGCATTTCTTCCATAAGTAGTTTATGAAACTGCCAGTTTTGTACTTAGTACTTCTTAGACTACTTGCAAACATAATATGAAAATGAAAAAGAAAATGAAAGCTTATCAACTTAAACACTGTCATTCAGTGATTGTGTATGTATGAAAAAAACAGGCAAACAGATTTTTCCCCCTTTTTCTTTATTCTTCTGCCCTAGTTGCAGAGAAAGCAATTCCAATTGCTTGCCCTGGCTTCTTGGAGTTGGTCCTGATTCATCCCCAGGCACTGCTCATGGAACCATCTTTCACAGGTGTCACACTGTATCTGTAAAATGAAATGAGTGACCATCAAATCTGATACATCTTGTCATCGGAAATGATGAAGTAATGAAGTGCAATAGAGAATAATTTGGGCAAAATTAGATTCATGTCAACTTTATTACATGTAGCTATATTCTGTAGCATACTCGCCTCAAACACCAGTTTCATATCTGAAAATAACTATATTATGTCTCCATTTTCAGTTTTTCAAATACAAATGTTTTTGAGGTAGTTATAGCTAGAAGATTTATAGTTCTGGGAAAACCCCATGTTGCATCACTATAATGTAGTTACCTTTTGATATTCTTAATTGGTCAGTTATGTATTGCATATGACCTGCTTCTCCCTGCTTCCCATATTTTGATAGTGACTTACAGGATGTTGGTGTGTGAAAGAGGACAACAGCAGATAACACAACAAACGTCTTTCCAAGTGGTCCGTTTTCCATTAGGAGTGTTGCCTCAAGGTATAACTTGGTTTCCAGGCCTGATCTGGTGGACATGTACCGTCAGTCTCCCAGCGGCGTAGAGTGAGGTGGAGGAACCGCGGGGTGCGTTAATTCAGTGCCCCATATTGCTATTTTCCAAGCTATTGTAGCTTTGTCATATTTGTCAACGCTGCATTGAGGCTATTGTCATCATGTGGGTGGACTTAGGCTCAAACCTGGGGTGAAGTTACACTTTAATTGAATATGTTGCTATTAGACATGATTAGAATTGTCAGTATCCCTATTCCACTGCTCATCACATTTTATATTCTCTCTGTTCATTATATGTGTAAACAATGTATATGCATTACCATTTATCTGAGAGAAGTTGTCTTGACTGTTTTTTTAGTAAATCAATTTATATTGGTTCCAGTCATTTTGAATAGAGTTAATGTGTGTGGGCTGCAGCTGGGGCGATGCACGAGGTTGCCGTAAAAAAATTATTCAGCATGCGCTGAAAAGTAGAAATCGAAGCATGGCCCTGCGGCGTTTTCGCTGGACCGCCTGATCTGGATAGACCCAGTGACTCAACAGTTTTGTAAATACATCTAATATCATAAATTGAATTTGATTAGAATATGATGAAGCACTATTATAACTACACTACGACAAACACTCACCCAATCTGTAGTGGGAGGCCCAGATCCTGGGGGCTTTGAGGCAGAGCACATTGCACAGTTGTTCTCCATGTTAAACACTGCAGGAAAGAAAATATGTTATTTAGACATACTGTATATGTATACAGTTAACAGTTTATTGGCAGCAGAAGTGCAGTCAAATTCTATGCAGCTGTTCAGCTGTAAATTATAGCTTATGAACTCTAAATGGATCATGAATTCGATCATCAACACAGGTTTAATATGTTTTTAAGGATGGATGTTTTAAAAAGAAGACTATGTACACAGTGTGAACAGAACAACATATAAGCAGACATACATAAACAATCCGTAATATTCTAAACATTACTAGGCAATGACCTGTATGCAACAAATTTAAAAATGCAGCAATTTATATTTGTCACTGTTTCACTCTAAGCCCTGTTTTGTGTTCCATATTTCACCCATGCCTCATGCCGCTCTGCCTGTAAGCTTCTGTTTTTTTTCAATAAACCACCTATAAACTGTTCCTGGATGCCTGGTACAATCGGTATTCGTTTCCTCTTCCCTGCTCTCCTGACACAAACCGTGACAGTTTAAGTGTCAGTATTTACATTCCTTATTGCAGCAGGAAAAAAAGTTATTCTTTAACTGTTAATGTCTCAATGGAGTGTGTGTGAGAGAAATATAAGTTATGGGTTCAACTGAGATATGTATGGAATATTTGGTTTGGGCCCTGTGCTTAAAATCAATGATGCTGTCGGCTATAAATGCAGTAGTGTGTGGACTCAAAGGCAATTTTACAGGCTGTAGTTATTGTAGATTTGTTTGATTGCATTGGATTAATAGAAGTTCATCATTTCCATAACAACTAACTAAGAACCATAACGTAAAGCAGGACAAATGACTTACAAACCTGAACCATTGAGTATTGAAAGTGCAAACTTTCTCCTCTCACAAGCCATCTCCTTTTTGGATGTCCCAAAGGACATAACTGGTAATGCAGGAAAGGCCTCCATCACTGCTCTTGCCATCTACACACCAACACACAGAATCACACTTGTCATCTGCGCTACATTGTTTTTGCCAGTAAAATTCCAAAATTGAATTGATATTTCAATAAAAATGATCAAACTATTAATAACTAATAGTTGTAATGAGGTAATTAACACAACTTGAAGAATGTACATGACAAACTACATGGGCTGTGTCAACAACCAGCCCTCTCATCAGTTTTACACAATTCCCCTAAAAAATAAACTGAAAATTGATAATTCAGAAACTAATGACTTATTTTTTAACATCATTGACTATTTTATACTTTAAACTTGTATAATAATCAAGACACTGAAATAAATATAAGAATATGTAGCAGAAGCATAAATATTACATATAGTAGTTAAAGTAAAAAACGACGTTACCATGGTAACAATGACCCCACAGCTACTGCCATCACGTTGAACTGGATGGTGCATGGTTGCTCCTCTCCATTTGACAGTCCCCCAGTCCTCCTTGCCATAGCAGGTCCTCCTCATCTTGAAGTATTCCCTTTGTAAAACACATTGTGGAATAGTCTCTAATGTAACTCCCAACAGACACATGTAGAATAAAAATCTTTAAATATTGTGTAAAATAAAAACACTCCATCCGAACAGTATGGACACTGGAAAATATTGTGGGTTACCTTGCTTACTGAGCTACTTCATTTACAATTGTGTACACAGATACTAAGGGCGGGATAAGGAAATATCATTTAAAAAACAGCTGAGACCACCAAGCACAAAATAAATGCTTCAGTGGTGTGGGTTTGGGAACTTCTGTTAACATACTTGTACATGTTTACTTAAACACAAAGCACTAAATATAATTCTAAGATCACTTTATATCTAATTTGCTGACTTACCGTACTCTTTTCGCAGCATTTTCCGAGTCTGCTTTCTCTTTGGAATTTGCCGCTGGATCCACCAAAAATACTGATGTTATGGCGGGAAATAAGTACTAAAAAAAAAAGTGATGTTATTTCAAAACAGCATCAAACATATATACATATTTAAATGAAAGGGATTTCTGAATGAAAACAATCACTAACCAGCAACTTCCAGTGTGTTCTTTCAATATTTACAAAGGCGATCACGGCTTGATAATCATTAAAGTTGATCTATAACAGCAATAAAAATACTTTTTTTTAAGTTTTCCTAGGAATATGATGCCTTATTTTATTAAAAATAAATCATGGTGTTTCAATTTGTATATTAAATTACAAAATAGAAAACCCAAAGTACTATAACACAAAATGTACACATGCAAGTAAGCCATTTCACAGCCAAATGTTGTCTCTACAAGGTGATGAAAAGACAACATGCCTGGTTCCTGTGCCGAAGAAGATACATCCACGCACACACAGTGACTACAGACCGGTGACAGTGTTGCTGTTGTGCTGCTGAGTTTATTGTATTTTGCTACTCTGGCACAACAATTTCCTTCTGGATGAATAAAGTATTATTTTATCTTATCTTAAGGAAAGAACGATAAAAGTGAATCAAACCAGCAGTCAAACATGGTGGTGGAAATATTACATTCTCTAGGAGTGACTTTGCCATTGGATTACTGAAAAAGTACACAGTAAAAGTACTTCATATTATGTTTGCAAGTAGTCTAAGAAGTACTAAGTACAAAACTGGCAGTTTCATAAACTACTTATGGAAGAAATGCTTTTTATCCCACACCAAAGTTAGACAAAAATGCTCATTCTTGTTCTCTGGGGGGGACTTTGAAACTCAAATTACTGAAAAGTACACAGTAAAAGTACTTCAAATTATTTGTGCAAGTAGTCTAAGAAGTACTAAGTACAAAACTGGCAGTTTCATAAACTACTTATGGAAGAAATGCTTTTTATCCCACACCAAAGTTAGACAAAAATGCTCATTCTTGTTCTCTGGGGGGGGGCTTTGAAACTCAAATTACTGAAAAAGTACACAGTAAAAGTACTTCATATTATGTTTGCAAGTACTCTAAGAAGTACTAAGTACAAAACTGGCAGTTTCATAAACTACTTATGGAAGAAATGCTTTTTATCCCACACCAAAGTTAGACAAAAATGCTCATTCTTGTTCTCTGGGGGGGGCTTTGAAACTCAAATTACTGAAAAAGTACACAGTAAAAGTACTTCATATTATGTTTGCAAGTACTCTAAGAAGTACTAAGTACAAAACTGGCAGTTTCATAAACTACTTATGGAAGAAATGCTTTTTATCCCACACCAAAGTTAGACAAAAATGCTCATTCTTGTTCTCTGGGGGGGACTTTGAAACTCAAATTACTGAAAAGTACACAGTAAAAGTACTTCAAATTATTTGTGCAAGTAGTCTAAGAAGTACTAAGTACAAAACTGGCAGTTTCATAAACTACTTATGGAAGAAATTATTTTTATCCCACACCAAAGTTAGACGAAAATGCTCAATCTTGTTCTCTGGGGGGGACTTTGAAACTCAAATTACTGAAAAGTACACAGTAAAAGTACTTCATATTATGTTTGCAAGTAGTCTAAGAAGTACTAAGTACAAAACTGGCAGTTTTATAAACTACTTATGGAAGAAATGCTTTTTATCCCACACCAAAGTTAGACAAAAATGCTCATTCTTGTTCTCTGGGGGGGGCTTTGAAACTCAAATTACTGAAAAAGTACACAGTAAAAGTACTTCATATTATGTTTGCAAGTACTCTAAGAACTTCTAAGTACAAAACTGGCAGTTTCATAAACTACTTATGGAAGAAATGCTTTTTATCCCACACCAAAGTTAGACAAAAATGCTCATTCTTGTTCTCTGGGGGGGACTTTGAAACTCAAATTACTGAAAAGTACACAGTAAAAGTACTTCAAATTATTTGTGCAAGTAGTCTAAGAAGTACTAAGTACAAAACTGGCAGTTTCATAAACTACTTATGGAAGAAATTATTTTTATCCCACACCAAAGTTAGACGAAAATGCTCAATCTTGTTCTCTGGGGGGGACTTTGAAACTCAAATTACTGAAAAGTACACAGTAAAAGTACTTCATATTATGTTTGCAAGTAGTCTAAGAAGTACTAAGTACAAAACTGGCAGTTTTATAAACTACTTATGGAAGAAATGCTTTTTATCCCACACCAAAGTTAGACAAAAATGCTCATTCTTGTTCTCTGGGGGGGGCTTTGAAACTCAAATTACTGAAAAAGTACACAGTAAAAGTACTTCATATTATGTTTGCAAGTACTCTAAGAAGTTCTAAGTACAAAACTGGCAGTTTCATAAACTACTTATGGAAGAAATGCTTTTTATCCCACACCAAAGTTAGACAAAAATGCTCATTCTTGTTCTCTGGGGGGGACTTTGAAACTCAAATTACTGAAAAGTACACAGTAAAAGTACTTCAAATTATTTGTGCAAGTAGTCTAAGAAGTACTAAGTACAAAACTGGCAGTTTCATAAACTACTTATGGAAGAAATTATTTTTATCCCACACCAAAGTTAGACGAAAATGCTCAATCTTGTTCTCTGGGGGGGACTTTGAAACTCAAATTACTGAAAAAGTACACAGTAAAAGTACTTCATATTATGTTTGCAAGTAGTCTAAGAAGTACTAAGTACAAAACTGGCAGTTTTATAAACTACTTATGGAAGAAATTATTTTTATCCCACACCAAAGTTAGACGAAAATGCTCAATCTTGTTCTCTGGGGGGGACTTTGAAACTCAAATTACTGAAAAAGTACACAGTAAAAGTACTTCATATTATGTTTGCAAGTAGTCTAAGAAGTTCTAAGTACAAAACTGGCAGTTTCATAAACTACTTATGGAAGAAATGCTTTTTATCCCACACCAAAGTTAGACAAAAATGCTCATTCTTGTTCTCTGGGGGGGACTTTGAAACTCAAATTACTGAAAAAGTACACAGTAAAAGTACTTCATATTATGTTTGCAAGTAGTCTAAGAAGTACTAAGTACAAAACTGGCAGTTTTATAAACTACTTATGGAAGAAATGCTTTTTATCCAACACCAAAGTTAGACAAAAATGCTCATTCTTGTTCTCTGGGGGGGGCTTTGAAACTCAAATTACTGAAAAGTACACAGTAAAAGTACTTCATATTTTGTTTGCAAGTACTCTAAGAAGTACTAAGTACAAAACTGGCAGTTTCATAAACTACTTATGGAAGAAATGCTTTTTATCCCAGACCAAAGTTAGACAAAAATGCTCATTCTTGTTCTCTGGGGGGGACTTTGAAACTCAAATTACTGAAAAGTACACAGTAAAAGTACTTCATATTATGTTTGCAAGTACTCTAAGAAGTACTAAGTACAAAACTGGCAGTTTCATAAACTACTTATGTATGTATGTACTTATGTATTCGAAAATGTATTCGAAAGTCACTTCAGTCAATTACAACAGCTTCCCAGGGCTGTTTTAATGCATTACCGTAAACCTGTAACTAATCGCGCACTCAAAATACAGGGGCGGCTGGTTTGACCACGCAAAAGTGAAAGACGGCTGGCTTGACCGCAGTCCCGGTGACCATACTGCAAGGGAAAATATGTTCATTTTTTTTCTCCCCGTGGAGAGACACAACACTATACTTCAACGCCCAATCCACTCCTCTCATGCTCCAAAGACGTTTTAGAAACCTGATGTTCTGTTATTTATAAACTGCACTGTCTGCACACATATCATTTACACCACTTGAGTATCATTCAAACAAAAAGGTGTTTGTTACCTGCTGGCAAAGATCGTACACTTCTATTTCCACATGCTCACATCTAAATTTATTATCACACGTAGCCTATAGGTGACTTCATTATTTTGTATAGTAGCCTAATAGGTCTATTCATCAAGAGGAGGCTAATACAGTGTCACGGTAAACCAAAGGCTCACATACTGAGGACAATAACATGGAAATGAACAATAAAGACAACGTAACAACATAACAATCTGCACAGAGAAGACTTCCTTCAACCATCCATCAATACAGATAAAACAACCTTCACGCAGAAATACGATACGAAGTTGTAAACCTTACACAGCCTTAACATAAATGGCAGTAATAGATTTTTAAGCGTGACAAACGTTCACCTTATTAAATAAAAACAAAGATTCTTGAATGCAGTTGAGTATTTTGTAAACGCCTTACCTGTGCTGAGTGCATTTAAACTTGAGTCTACGTGTTTGTCAAAAACCCGGACCTCTGCCAGTTTGTCCTCCTTTTCGATCAAAAGCCTCACCAGATGATTTCCGAGGAACCCGCAACCTCCGGTGATCAGATACACGAGACCAGCCATGATATGAGAGTCCGATGGTGTCTGGGACTTCTCTCTAAAAACACTGTTAGCTTTGCACCGCCGATTCGGAAATAAGGGGCTGTGTTTATAGTGCTCCACCCCGTGACGTAGCCTGCTCGCAGCCAATGGTAGGGCCGTGGCAGGGTCATTTTCATCATCTTCCATTCAGTTTTAGGTGCTTGTCAGAGTGCTTGTACTTTACTTGATTATTTCAATGATCTTTCACTATGCCTTTACTCCACTATATGTATGACTGCAATAAAGATGTAATAATATAATTATAAAGATGTAGTTACTAGCTATAGGCACTACGGTGTCAGATTACAATAGATAGAGATATATAGATAGATAGATAGATAGATAGATAGATAGATAGATATTATAACTGAAAACACAATTGTGCAATAAGCAGTGTTGGGCAAGTTACTTCCAAAATGTAATACATTACATATTACTTATTGCTGTCTCTTTAAAGTCATAAGTTACATTACAATATTACTGTCTCTGAAATGTAATGAGTTACACTACTTTTATATTACTTTTGAGTTACTTTCACCAAAATAACCGCAAAAATAATGGCTAGGTATTTTAAATACTCAAATGTAGTTTAGTGCAGCCTCTGTATAGGCCCTTAGATAAATGAACAGAAGCACGGACAGACAATAAGTAAAGACTAACAGGAACACGTATGGGCTCTGCAGTGTTTAAGGACTTGTTAGTGGATCAGAAACTGTGAACAGAGTTGGACAGTGCTGCCGTAAAGTTGTTGTTGTCGCAGTTCTAGCCGTTGGTGCGCCGTGGAACGGAGTTTTTTTTATCTTAGCGGAAGAAATACGATAATTTTAAGGCAATAAAATCATTTCAATTAATATTGGGAGACGATTCCTTAGTTTGATTAGTATCTAGCCATGTAATAAGCGGGATAATGTGCAGCGACTTGGTCATTATGGGGAAAAGAACATCCTGAAGTTCAGGCTCATCAAGATCAGCCTGACTGATTACGTAAACACCAGGTTTACTTATCTACCTAGGGCACTCACTTAAACTATTTATATATGTCATATATAAATAGTTTAAGTGAGTCATCAAACATAATCATAGGATGGACAACAATTAAATGATGTCTAACTAAGAAATGTTCTTTTATAAAACATCCACTGGGGAAAGGATTTATTGTCAATGTGTAATATAGGTTGGTATGCACTTGCAGTGGTGACAGCTGAGTGCGGTAAGTAGCCTACATTATGGAAACAATGTGTATAAACAAGTTATTTACTGTCGTTTGCACATTGTAGATCTTGTTTGAACACGATCACTGTGCCTAATATGGATGGGACTGTTACCCAGACCATGTTTCTAAATATATATATATATATATATATATATATATATATATATATATATATATATATATATATATATATATAATGTGTAAATTACTGGCCACTGAATTTCACTAAGTACACTGTTGCTTCTTTTGACTGATATTAACCTTTGTGGTTTGAGATAATTGCTGACCTTGATGTAACACCATATAATTATTAAAGGTTCCTTTACTGTCAAGGCCGTTGCACACCCCGATTTGGAGGTCATATTAACCAAGGAAGGCCGGTCAAAGGGAGGTTTACTTTACTGTGTTATCATGTCATTTCATCACTTAATCAGACTTTGCTTGGCTCTCCCTGCAGCCACTAAATGCTTTTTATAACATCACATTAGTGTCCTGCGATGACTAACGGGAGGGCTACTTTTGTATGCCTTCTGCCCTCCCACAATTGTGTTTGTTTTTTAGATACAAACTGTCTAAATTGTTGAAATACTAGAATAAATAAAAACATTCAGTTATAGTCCCTAAGCATGTTAAACACTGTATTGAGTATTAGGAAGGGAATTAGTTGACTGAAATGCAATTTCCAGATTTTTGAATGAATCATTATGTTTTAAGTACACATGCAGGGGCTTCGCACACATGTGTTCAAACTGTACGTAGTGATTGCATATGGGCCCTTCCACCATTTCCCTTGTTTGTGTGTCTGTTCAGTTTATTCAAAATAAGCCTAGAAGAGAATTATCATAGTTTGGGGAACAAAAACAGGTGAAGTGTTTTTTCAAGCTGAGATTATTTCAGGTCTAGTAAATAATGCATCTTAAAAATACTGATTATTAAAGAAGCATATTTTGAAACCTCTTTTTACTCACGCCACCTCCTGCGCTGTGAGCTTCACCAGGTCTTCCTCTCCTATCGTCATCTGATTGGATAGATTTCAGCACTTCCTCTCGTTTCTCTGAACAGGAAGCATCTAAATTGCAGGTGCATGGTAGGAACCATTTTCAAGTGAGGAAATGGGACTTGGTAGTTTCCACTATGCAAGCAACTTCCTTTTGAACACTGCATATTACCCCCTAGTGTTTCAAAATGTATTCATAACTTCTCTCTGACATGTATACTGAGTCACAGTTGCCTACATTTTTCTCCAACACTGGCTGAACCTTTGTGCTATGAACACTAGGAGGACACAGTTATTGAAAAACATGGTTTCATTTATTTAAAAAATATTTTAATGCACCATTAATAAAGGGTCCAACGCATTAATACAAGAAATATTGCAAATAATATTAAAATAATCAAATTAAAAGGAAAAACAATAAAAAATAAATGAATGGAAGGTATGTACATGTTTCATCCTCATGGAGAGAAGAAAAGGAACAACATATTTACAGCTTGAAATCAGTGTGTTTCTACGAGAAACAAACACTTCTACAATATTTACATGTACTTCTTTGATTTCATCTTTTTATACTGTAGTAAAGAGGGTTTGTTTGTGATGAAAGGCTTTCATTGCAACACAAAATATCTTACACATTTTCCTTTTTGGGAGGGAACAAAATAAAACCAAACTTTAGTTAAAAGTTTAAAATGAAAGTTAAACTTTGGACGGCCATAGCCATGTGAAAAACAGAGACACAACACAAGGGCCATATACATCCTGCTGTCTGCGGCATATTGCAAACCCATGGAGCGTATCTATATATACCTTCCACCCATCTACACTGCAAACAGATCCTACGCTGGACACTTGTTTACATTGGGCCGATGTATTTTCAGGGAGAGATGTTTCTTTGGGGTGAACCACTCAGCACTTCCAAATAAAATACATACTAATGTATTCTTGAAAGGCCCTCAAAACAGGGGGATGAACACTCACAATCGAAACATTTAAAGAGACCTAACCAAATCCAATAACTGTGCCTTTTAAAAACATATGTAGCACAAAGATTGACTAAGTTAAAAACTGAACACAGATTTGAACAGGACCTGAATGAGTTTGGTCGTAATCATTGCCTGAAGAACGAAGTTTGCCTACTTTTGACCTTTGCTTTGATGGAACGCAGATAAACAGATAGAGAGAGATTATGCAAACAAACATGGTTCTTGTTCTCGTCACAACACTTTGTTAACATAGCTCTAACTTTGGGGAAAAAAGGAAAAATAAACACAGGCTAAATCCCTGTTGTGCTGGTCCTGCAGGCAAAAATTCAGGAGCCATGTAAAAATAAAACAATTTAGCTACAACCTAACTGACATAGATTCACGTGGGTCAAAAACAAGAGTTGAAAGGTTTTTTTTCTCTCATCCAGAAGAAAGGTTATGGCAAATCAGGGGAGCAAGAACATGAGGGTCTGACTGGTGAACAAAGGACAGTGGGCTGGGTACACTGAAGCTCATTTCACTGTAAGATACTTACAGCTAATGCAACTGAATAACAACATCATTCGCAATAGCAATATTATTATATAATACTATGAAATTGAATTTAAAAAAAGCTCCAAAACAATCTTCACACTTGGAAATCTTGCATAACTGAAGACCAAATTGAATGAAGTTTGTCATTTTAAAAGTGCGCCTATAACAAGCACTTTTAAAAACCCTGAATTTGTCAGATATTCCTGTGCGTCTGTGCGTGGATCTGTGTGGATGGGTGGGTGGCAGCAGGGAGGGATTCGACACGGCAAGAGTGATCCAGGATGTGTATTATGTAAGCCGACGTAGACATAGAATAATGGCGTTTTCTGTTTTGTTTTACCGTGCTCCTTCAATCTGATAATGGCTTGGAAATAGAAAGACCTTTTATGCCTGGCTACACGAAACATCCTGGTTAAAAAAAACAAAACAACCAATGGAGTCCAACAATCGCCCCACAAAAGAAGCGGACGTCCCCCAACTAGCATTCTCATGCCAGGTGACACTAACCTCTCCCCTGGCTTGTGAAACTGCCACGTGAATGAAAAGTGGGCATGAAAGTGCAAATGTGTGTGTCTCTGTTTCCTGGGTAATGTGAGGAGGTGGGTTCATAGAGTGGCCTGGCCTTTCCATGTACACTCTACAAAGGGTGAATCAAGTGGGGGTCTGGGTGTTGCCAGGTGACGAAGAAAAGCACATCCACTAGTTCAGTGTCCCGCGGCAGTTCTCCGTCCCACACAGGCAGGGGATCTTGTTGTCCTCCAGAGGGAACTTGTAGTCGTAGGTGATCTCCTCGTTGACGGCGATGGCCTGCTTCGAGTAGATCACAATCTTTTTCTGGGACTCTATTGTGATTACCTTGGCGTAGCAGTTTGGCTGGAGGAACAAAGCAATAAGAGAAGGATGAGGAACAGTACCAGAAGAATTTGAAAATGAACATTTAAAATGTGTCTGTCTGTTAACTATGACAACGACAAGTTTTTTGTATCTTACATTGGAGAAGGGACAGGGATTAGGCTACTTGGTTTTTTACCTTTTTGTACCTTGGAAATATTCCAAGAAAGAGTTGTAAATAAAATGAAAGAAAAACAAAATTGTCTCGAAGAACCCTGCATCCGTTGCCCTTCTTACCGACATAATCAACTCTCTCTGCTGAATGAACAGAATTCAACTTAAAAAATGATAAATACTGGGAAGAATAGGACTGAAGATGTTCGGTACTCACAGTGCAGCAGTGGTTGATAAATCTTGCCAGGTTGCCAACTTTTGTGGCATCAATAATGGTGTCGTGGTCCACTCTGAACAGGTAGCTGCTCCCGATGCCCTGCTGTGCGTACCGCTTCTCTCGATTGTCAGCCACCATCTGGACACACACAAAACATGTTGTTCACAAAAAGAGCCAACAGCAGCAGTATCTGAAGATTTCTATATTTACAAATGACTAATCGATTATCAAAACAGTTCTTTTTTGCCAATAGACAAATCAATTACGAAATGAACCAATAATGTAATGATGATTGAGCTTTCTAAACAGAACACTTGCAGTTCAGCTTGCATATTTTATTAATATTGTAGCTGGAATGTCATCACTGCATGAAACTTGAGATGGATAACTGGAAGGGTTTGCTTTCAAAACACACAGTGAAACAGACAGGAGGCCGTACCTGTCGGATGTTCTGACCCACGTACTCGATGACCATCTCATCAGCAGCTATGGGCTCCATGGCGAAAAGACCCCACTCGTGGATTCTGCTGCGTCCGAAGCGAAGCCTCTTCTTTCGGTACTGCACAAAGACAGAAAAGAATCACTGTAACAAAGGTCTTGGTAACAAACAAAGTATGCAAACACTCAGATGAATATGTTTAAAGTTTTCATTAAAACCCTAGTACATGTGTGAAGTAAATGCTGTTTGTGCTTTTAGGAGACTTGGTTTGTAACCGCACTCATCACAGTTCCAGCGATAAACAGCCTCCACCCTAAAATATGACCTCAACCCTCCTTTAGGGTGTTGCTAATGAAGGGAGGGCATCCAGACTGATTTCCTGTTTCACACAGGGTTAGCTCTGTGAAATGTTTGGCCTTGGCAGTAACAGAAACAGGCGGCCTGCGTTGAAGGATTAACGCCTTCCTAGGGAGCAAGTTAATCACCCACACATTCATTACTCAAAAGTGTACAGCTGGCAACTCCTCATTGAAAGCAGGACCTCTGAAAGGAACCAGCAGTTTGTAGGTCCAACAAAAAGTTATTTTGTGTATGCAAAGTCATTAAACTACACCAGGGCAATTCAAGTAGTTCGGAATGGGGGCCGGTTGATGAAAATGATCCAAAGCAAGGGGCTGGGAAAAAGATAGCTTGAAATATGAGCAATCATATTAAGAGCTTCAGATACGGTAAATAGTGGAGTGCGTATATTGTGTCTAATTAAATCAAACAACATAGCCCCAAGGTCTTTATAGATCTAAATGGCAAGTTCAGAACTCAGTAGGCCTACATGTGAAGCTAATTTAACCATCAACATCATTTCATTTGATTTAGGTGAACTTATCTAATCATTCACGCAGAGATGCAATAAAAGACAGGAGTTGTCACTACAGTAGCTAGTAGGTGGGTTCGAAACCCAAGCCCACAGAAGTTCAGGCAATGTCTTCCTCTCTATCTCTCAATGTAACACCCTCTCTGGAATGAAGGCACTCTCGCCCAAAAACAATCTTAAAAAAAAAAAAAAAAGGAAGATTAATTTTTAACATTATTCTCTATTGAATAGCCCTGAACTACACGAATCAAGCAATCAATCAAACTTGTATTGAAGTTGTTAGAAGACACCATGTACACATTTAGGGTAGCAGTTTGTTTTTAAGTGTTTTTGCATGGCAGTGTTTTCTCTGTACTATGCACAGCAACATGCTCAAAGGTGCCTGTTGTTGCACTAAGGTGGCTTTACCGACTGCTGATTCAATCTGAACGTTGTCATGGCAGTGAGGAGATTACAGTGTTTGGAAAAAGAAAATGCTTCACCAATGGCTATTACCTTTACAGAGGTGTGTTTCTTTCCTACCGCCATGATGGTTAAGAATGATTTCCGCCAGGGACGTTCATCTTTTTTAAAGTATTTTCAAGGATAGAATATGATTTTGTCTTATTTCAAGAATAATTAAAGTACTATACACAATACAAAATATAAGATAATTGTATTGTGACATTTTAATACTGGCAAATGCTAAGAAATGTAAACCCTTGGGGACCTTAAGGTTTTGTAGCTTCAATGTGAATCTGGTAGCAGAACATGAGATAACATGCAGGCCGTATGTACCTTCAGCTGGTTGAGTTTGAGTAGGTCAGAGTCCACGACCGCCGTTGTGCCAATGGCGGTGAGGAGGCGGCGCTGCTCTGAGCGTCTCTCTGACAGCACACGGTTTGCTCCCTGGTAGAAAAACAGACGGTAAATAACATTAGAATTGCACCACTGGCACAATCACACTTCACCTGGCCTTGACCTAGAGGAGAATGACCCAGACTTTTAACTTTGACCCTCATTTGTTCATGTGGGTAAGGTTCATTTGGAATCTGTTACTGTGCAGGCAGATAAAAACCAACTAAATGCTAAGAGGAAGCATGATGGAGGACTCAAATTTCTCTCAATCGAACACATACTAGATGTGAATTCGGAAGGCTTTGAAACAATTATTACAAGTTGTTTTGAATGGATCTTTCATTATTTAACTCTCAGAATGAGGTTCTCAAGCATATTTTTTTCAAACGAAGGAGCTCTGTCTATTTTTGTAGCTGTTGAAAATTTTTTGTATACAGTCCTAACTCACTGAGCTTTGAACATATTTCCAAAGTGAACTCCACAGTCAGATCATAAGGAAAAATAAAAGCGAAAACTCTGTGTACCTGAGTCAGGTACTAATTTATTCATGACATCAAAAGGTGCTGACTGATGTGGTGTCTAATTACATCTCACTTTGTTGCGGGTGATGCTGACGGAGGTTAGATCATCAAAATGCAACAACAAATCTCCATGGTGGCAGTGAGACACGGCACAAAGCCAGAATGGAAAACAAAGGTTGCATAGGAACACAAAACAACCATTCGCTGGGTTTCCCCTGGAAATGCCAAATGTCAGCATCTGTGCTGATGTGTATGCACAAAACTCAATTCAATTACACATTTGGCGAGCAGAGACCTAAATGTTTTGCCTACTGATGCCTTTCAGGATGTGAGGGCTCTATATTGTTTTGGTTGATTGTTTCAAAGTGGGATTTTTGTAAATTAAATCCTTCAGCAGGAGGGACTTGTGTTACATTTTAGGAGGTTTGTGGACATACCATGGCTATCACAGATTCCGTCTAAATATTCCAAATGGAAGTGTTTTTGGATGAAGGTTAAAGTTTAACTAGTTTTAACAATGTTTAAACCCATGATTTATTTTATGAGCACGAGCTCTCCAGGACAAAAAGGCACACGGTGTTTAAATTGTTTTAAGGGCACATTTGGGACATCTGTTAGCCATCTGTATCGCAGAATGCTACTCTGAGTGTTAGAAATCAATTATCTTTTTCAATACAAACAAAGATTAGAACTACTAAGGAACTGTGAATGTATCTTTTAAACGTTGCTATTCAACCATAAGAGTTACAGTTTTGTTTTATAGTCCTAAAATTCCAAATAGCCGAGCAGCTATTTGGAAAATCTGTATCACTGTTCCAATGATCTCAACATTTAAAATCTCTACTGGAAACTCTCTTATTATTCCAACTCGCAGCCAAACGGCTGAGGGCTGATTCCACTTACCTACCTCCCTGCCAATTCAATTCCTAAGGGGTATCAATAAGCATCATCAAGCGTCATCTAAATGATCAAATAAATATTTAAGGTAATATTAACCATCTATAATAACTATATCAAGTACTGCACCCCCTAGTGTTTATTTACAGAGCCAGCACAGCAACAGCAGGGTGCACTGGAACCACATTTGGATTCAAGCAAACTTTGTATACATTTTTTAACACAAACATTTGTATGCTTGATTTCATACTCATTTGTAAGGAAATGGACCTACCAAACTTTAGTCCAGAGCAGTCCTTTAGATTCTCTCCTTTATAGTGAAGATTGTTCATGCATTGTTTTAAAAATGTTGTTTACTGTATCTTCATTATTTTAAAAGCTGGTTTAAGAATTGTAATCAATAATAAAGTAGGAACAACTGCAAAAGCACGGAGGGAAGTTGAATAAAATCTGATCAGCACATTTCTGATTTCAAATGTTTCCTCTCCTCTGTTATTCATTTTAGAACAGGATAGTAGTGCCTTATTTGTTCAACGGGGGAGAAGAACGTTTAGTCAGTATCCCTTGTGGTTTTAACACTCTTCGAAGAAAAAACATTGTAATACAAACGTTTTTTACCATCCAAAACATTTGCCTTTAAACCCGTTTTAGCAGTGATTTGGGCATAAACCCAGGAGATTTGGAAACCAGAAATAGTTGGTCTCCCTTGCCTTTAGGGCTTTCTTAAACAACAGAACCAAACAGGCAAACCTTCTTAGAATGAGTTGGCAATATCATTGAAGAAGCACCGTTTGGCATTCCTCGCTTACAATCTGAATCCTCCAAAAAGAAAGTAGAAGTGGTTATCAGTGGGATTGCAGAATGAATGGAGTTAGGAGCATGCTCACCGAGAGGTCCACATTCTCCACCTCCCGAATGACCTGCTCCGGCAGGTCCAGGTCCAGATAGACATCCTTCTCCTTGCGGCTGATGGCGTAGTAGCCCTCACTTCTGGCTGAACCGGTCACATGCTGACGCAGCTGTCCTGGGTTCTTCTTCTTACGCCGGGGGTTCGGCAAATTGGTTAGTGAAGCTCAAAGGTCAAGGACAATAGAAGACCACCCGGTAAAATGGAACTACAACATAAATAGCAATATACTTGTTCATTCAAAGAAAGCTATAAATTGGTAACTGGGGTTCATTTCAACGCCAACCATACATAATGCAGGAGTGAGTAATAGAAAAGGATATTGGTGTGATTGACCCAGTGGGTGTCATTGAGCCAGTCCGAGCTGTGGTTGTCCTGTAACAGCTTCTCATAAGTCTTCTTCAGCAAACTCAAGTCCTCGCCGTCCAGACCCGTGTTCCAGATATCATACAGGATGGTCATCTGCTCAAACTCACTGCGGTTGTCATACTTAATGGCTGATGGCTCGGATGCAGGGGCAGGTTTGGGCCAGCGCTGGGACGATGTTACCCCGGCCTCCTGCAGGAAGAGACGCTCGCTCTTCCTAACGTCTTCAACCATATCGTCCTCTGTGTCTGAGCTGGAAAGCTCCCCAGACTCAAGCTCCTCCACATCCACCTCTTCTTCTGAGTCCTGCACAGAAGGAGATGTTGTGATTGTTATTATGTTTATGAGTCATGGTAGCAGAGATGAGCAATATGAATACCAATGAAATGTTAATAGATTGATCCCAAGAAAAATCAGTTTGACTCAGAAGATGACACATTGATTTAACCCTATATCTTTGTTTTACAGTAATTCTTTTTAAAAGCATGCTGCAAAACCGGCCTGGTTCCAGCCAGAAGCAAATGGCCAAATAAGTCATCGACCAGGTGTGCTGGAGGCCGAGCTACTTTCTCACAGCAGCAAGTTTGAACAAATGTAATGAAAAAACTAAGACGGATGTGACTGATTTGTTTGCTTGTAGAAAGGAACAGGGCCACGTTCCTTCCAGCTACGACAAAAACATCATCAGGCCGGAATCCACAACGAATACAATGCTGGAAATACAAATGTTATGTGTGTCTGTTATGCCATCGGTTTTCTTTTTGATTAACTCTTAACTCTGTAGTTCTGCAGCGTGTTGGTATCAAGGACAATACTATCTTTTTATGAGGATGGGAGATTTTGTGCACACACACAGGAAGAAAAAAAGAGAAATATGTGCCATCATTAAACCTGGACCAACAAATGAGTCACTTCTTTTGTGTCACACACACTTACAGACTGTAAATGATGACACGCTGGTTACAGTAAAGACCTCAGAACACTTTTACAGGAACAAAGCAGAAGCTGCACGCACCTCTAGTTTCCGCTTCCTCTGTTTCTTGCTTCCTGGCTGCTCCTTCTGTTTTTGCGTGTTCTGAAGCTCAAGGTTTTCTTTGTCTTTCCTTCTCCACTTTTTGCTCATATCCTTTTCAAGTTCAAGACCTTTCCCAGCTATGGCCTTCTTCTTTGACGATGGCGGTAGAGATGCAGCCTGGCCTGCACCCTCAGACTCACAAAGCACTCCCATTGTGGATAAGAATTCTCCTTTATCTCCTCTGGATGAAAGGGCTTCTCCAATGACCTCCTCTGGCGCTTCAAGCACCCCAGAAATATTGTTAAGGTCTGCTGGAAGCAAGACTGAGGGGTCTTGTTTGGAGGAAGTCCTTTTGGTACCGGACGGTACTGTGAGAACAGGAGGTTTGCAGTAGTTGTGTTCCGTAATGACAAATATACCCTCTTGGCTCATTACCCGGGCCAGAGACTCTGAGGAGAGGAGATCACCTTCCATCTTCTGCTCTTCTGCTTCGTCAGATGTCTCCGTCTCCTCCGAGTCCCCGGTGTCAGGGTCCATTTTCAAAGCAACGTCAGCCAACACGGACAGGTCAGTGGTTGAAGCCGAGGCCAGCTGCAGGAGGCTCGATGCCCCAAGCTGCTCTCTGAGTCTCAACCTCTGTTCACTTTCTTCCTCATCCTCGTCTTCCTCTCTGAGGGAGTGACTGGAGGACGCAGACAAGCTGGTGGTCCGAGGCCTGCCTCTGGACCGTTTGTTGGCGGGATGGTTCGGAGGGGCCTCCTCGAAGGCCATCCTGCACAGAGAGGCGTGGTCCAATGGCAGGTTCTGCACAGTGCGGCACACCATACCAGGAGGGATGGGAGATTTGGGGGAATCTTTTCCTGTACCCCGTTTCCCAGGGGATTTGATAGGGGGGGTCTGAGGAGAAGCAGGGGGTCCCTTTTTGGATTCATCCAAATCTTGGTATCCAGACGGGGGCACAATGAGGGCATTGCCTTCACCTGGTTTGGAGGCAAAGGGAAGCAGTTGGATGCCCTTAGAGGGACGAGATGTGGGTGATGGAGAAGCGGTGACGGGAGAGTCTGGGTGCCTCCCAGGGGAGAAAAAGGGAGATTCACCTGACAGTTGGGAGGGAGATGGAGATACGGGTGCAGTCGGCAGCTGCATTTTGCTGTCGTTCTCGCCTGTGGAGAAAGAGACAGTCTTCCTGCGTTTCTTGAGAGGGGGCACAAGAACAATAGGGGACGAAGGCCGTGGGTACGGGGGCGATGGAGGACGCTTGCTGGGTGCTGTTTTTGTATCTGGCTTGCTGTCCTTGGTTTCACCTGAGAGAACAAATATGAGTTTTGAGAGACCGATCCAAACTGTTTAGAGCAATAACAAGGAGTAAAAGGCACAATGAGTAGGAATTGTATTAAAAACAATGTTTAAACTCATACAATAAAGCAACAAAAGATGCATATAAAATTGCCTACTTGTGTTTCCTAGTTACAAGCAAAAAGCGACATATTCTACTAATTGTGCCTTTAACCTATGGTCGTGATAGTTGTTGTTTTTGCATTGGATAATGTGGTATGCAGTTTTGATCGATGTTGAGGAGGACTTTTGACCAACCTGTTTTGACTTCTGCCTTTGAAAAAGCACCTGCATTATTTTCCCTGGAAAGAAAAGAAGAAATACATTTGAAGCCAGTGATATTGACGATGAAACGTGAATTCAATTGAATAAAATAGACTAATCGTATTTGTGGAATGGGCATATATTAGACATGGAATAAACACAACGTTTCAAACTCCATACCTGCCATGTTTTTCACTTGTGCTGTCCATGGTCGAATCATCCATGGAGTCTGGCCCTTCGCTCTCAGCCCTCTCTCCTTCCTCTTCATCCTCATCTTCAGAGGAAGATGAAGATGTAGATCCTGAAGATGAAGAGCCGTCAGAGGACGAGGAGAGGCTCTCATCGTCACTATCAGCACTAAGGGCATCATCTAAAAAAAAAAGAAGAAGATATTAGGGATCCTTATGACCTTTAACTGAAAGTAAACAGAAGTAAATGTATTGAAATAAGATTGTGATTTACCATCAGATGCCTTTTCACTTCCCTCTTCATCCTCCTACAAATAAAAAGGATTATAGTTACAAAACTAATATATCACAGTGAAATGCTGCCATCTAGAGTGAGAACACAATTCTTAACAAACCTGATAACACAAAACACATTTGAAATCAATACCACGCACAAGCTGAATACATGAATACAAAGATATGTTATAATTCGATGCTCAGTCTGCTGTCTTAGTGAATACATTTGATGTAAACAGGTTTTGAAATGTCTCGTTTAAGCATACCTTTGGTTTGTTTATGTGCTCTTGATTTTTTGTTTGCTTACAATAAGAGATAAGAACCCAAACCTTTTCAGTGGAGGAGCCATCAGATGTTTCCTCTCCCTCGCTGCCGAGCTCCCAAGGTTTACGACTTCTTGGCTTCTTTTTCCTCCTCTTGTTGTCTCTTTCAGCTCCATGTCTGCTTGCCTCCGGCATTCTCCCCGCACGAGCTGAAAACAATACATCCGTTTGAGAGGTAAATGCAGCAGGCCCTTTAAATCAAAGCAGTCTTTACAATGTTGAAAATGAGCTCAACAAACCTTCGTCATCCTCGTCTGGTGGGGTCGAGGGCCGTGGCCTCTTCATGTCTCCCTCTTGAAGCTCCTGAGGTTCTTTCCTCTTTACCTAAACAAGTGGAAATCAACAATATTTGTTAAAGTAATGGACTTTAACATCTGACACAAACTTGACAAATAAATGAAATAAGACAAATTATAACGGGATCCTGGTGGCAAGTAGGATTAAAAGTATCTACTGTACACCCGGGACCAGCACTGTTAGGGAATGTCATGGCAACAATGTTCATTCAAATTGACACTTGCACACTCCACTCTCTCCCTCACAGTACCACCATCAAGACTCAAAACATTTGGCAACAGAGCATTCTCCAGATCAGCACCCCGCCTCTGGAACTCCCTCCCCCAATCTGTCCGCCACTCTCCCACACTGTCTACCTTCAAAACCCAGCTGAAAACATACCCCTTCTCCCAAGCCTTCAACTTACCCTACCCCCCAACCCACTGACTTCACTCACACCCCACGCTGTATCTCTTATTCACCCCACGCTGCATCTCTTATTCATACATTCATCAACTTTTTCTTTCCTCTTTTCCATTATGTTGTCTTTTGCTCGTTGTCCTATGCTTGCTCCCCCCCTGTGTTGTCCTTTGCCTGTTCATGTAATGTTCATCTTCAATTTTCTTGTCCAATATGTTGTCTTCTGCCTGTTCACCCCCTTTCTGTACTTTTAATTTTTTTTGTAAGCGACTTTGGGTTATTGAAAAGCGCTATATAAATAAAAGTTATTATTATTATTATTATTATTGCGAGTTATGTTATCAGGTGTAGATTAGGTTAGTCCCTGATCGTTTATCAATTATCAACAAAACCTTTATTTGACAGGACTGTAAAATATACTTTAATAATAATAATGCAACAGAACAATTTGAATCTTGCATCTACCGGAAATGTTCTTATAGGATTCTTAAAATAAGTATCTCACCAAAATGTAAATAATTGACTCAATGTCGAATATAAGAGGGCGACGGCTCCTCCGCTCCCTTCACTGGCTTCCAGTAACTGCTAGAATCCACTTCAAGACACTGGTACTTGCATACCATGCTGTGAATGGATCTGGCCCTTCCTACATCCAGGACATGGTTAAACCATACACCCCAGAACGTGCACTCCGCTCTGCATCGGCCAAACAGCTCGCTGCACCAGCACTGCGAGGGGGACCCAAGTTCCCATCAGCAAAAACACGTGGGTTTGCTATCCTGGCTCCAAAATGGTGGAATGAGCTCCCCATTGACATCAATCTTCCGGCGCAGACTAAAAACTCATCTCTTTCGACTCCACTTCGAGCGATAGAACTATAAACAAAGCTCTTGTATACTAATAAAGGGCTGGTTTATCTAAAGCCAGTTGAGTAGCACTTGAAATGTTTGGCTCTATGATACCTGATGTACTTATATGATTCTGTTTTCTTCAAGGTCGTATCTTCCTGGTCGAATGTACTTATCGCTTTGGATAAAAGCGTCAGCTAAATGCAATGTGTGTGTTTTAATTCATCTAATCACATTGTGAGCTGTCGAACATTATAATGCAGTCAAATTTCTGCCAAAGTGCTTTTACCTTGAAGGAAGGAAGTCGGACTGGTCCTCGGAGAGACAACCCTTCCATGCCACCGCTCTTCGCCCAGTCCACGAGAGACGTATGAGGCTCCCGAGGACGGTTGATCTTTTCCTCTTTTTTCTCATCATCCCGTAATGCAGACATCCCTCTAACCATTGTCTGGAAAGGCTGGAGGAGGAAACATGGTGCAATTACAATTTGTATTTATTTCCCTTTTCCATTTCACAATACAACTCTGATGCCTGATCAATGTGGTCTGTGGCATCATGTTGCCACAGAGAATAAAGGAGGCCATTTGAACTGCCATCAGATGGTAAAAGTAGGGGCAGCTTTCGAAGGCACCCGGTGGACAAAGTAATATTAACAAGGTTTAAATACTTTTAAATAGTGAAAAAGTTCTGCATTCGAAGTCTTAAGCCAAAGTATTTGCATCAAATTACACTTAAGTATAAACAATACAAGTATTCAAAATGTAGAATGACTTGTTCAGAATCATATATACTGGACTTTAATAATCAATTCATGTGTTTATCACTTTAATGCTGCTAATGGTGGAAACAATTGCATTTACTTTATTTACTGCTCACGTGCTTTATCTATGAATTAGGTTTTTAACTAATAACTGGAGAAAGCTACATCTGTAGCAACACTGCAAGGCACGACAAGTAAAAAAAGGTGCTGGTCGATTTGAATCTGAACACAGGATTAGCTTGAATTCAAGGATTGTAGAAAGATCTAGTCTGAGTTTATTAATAAAAAAATATTTGTAATAAATGTACAAATAATTGGATGAAGCTATATTTGTGTACACACAACAAAATAAAACAAGCTTCAAATATACACCATTCTTCCTTACCTTGGCCTTGGTCTCTTTCCTCTCCCACCACTCGTCAAAAGTCGCAAAGGCAACGTTCTCCACCATTTTGCGGTTCAGGTCCCTCTGCATGATGTTTTTCATTTCCTGGATCAGAGTGCCCAGGACCATCTGCACTGTGGCTTCATGTGGATTTTCAGGCAACATAGACATCTCCTCCCCATCTGGAGCCCTGTACTCGTCTCCCTCCCCGGGGAGCATGGTGCCATAGCCCGGGGGGGGCATGTAAGAGGCGTAGTGGGGCGGCAACACGTGCGGCGGCCAGCCAGTATGGGGAGGCGGGATGCCATGGTGTTGAGGGTGTGCTATCTGGGTGCTGTGGGGGTCTGGGTAGGGGTAGGGCATATGGGTGGGCATGTAGCGGTGGTCCTGGTCATAATGAGCACCTGCTCCACTCCCCTCTTGGTCCATATAGGGGTGGTGTGTGTGGGGTGGCGGCATAGGGTGGAGATGGTAGGAGGAGTAGTCGGCGGTGGCTGCCTCACCGGGGCCGGGGGTGCCGTTGGAGGACGACACCCTCAGCTGGTGTAGGCGACTGAGCATGTGGGTCTGCATCTGGAAAGACATTGGAGCTCCACCGCTGTACTGGTTCATCAGCTCCATGGACGAGGCATAGTCATACATGTGGTGGGGCATGGGAGGATACTCGGAGTGCAGCTCCATGTGGGAAAGGGGAGGGATCCCGGGCGGAGGTGGGGGTTGGAGGGAGTAACCAGGAGGAAGTGGCAAATGAGGAGGGTAGGAAGGTATGGGAGGGTGCATGGAGGTGCCAAAGTGCTGTGCAGTGTCTGGTTGGGGCGAAGATGAGTGGTCTGTTGTTCGTGAAGGCATGGCAGCCTGGGAGGAACAGGGTGAGGAACCTGAGGTGAGAGAGGCCTGGTGGGAGGTCACTGTTGTTATGGTAGTCACCTCCTCTTCCTCGTCTGAAATCTCCATGTCTTCGCCTGAGGAGTGAGGGGAGGACTAAAAGAAAACAGAGTTTAGATTGTTAGTATACACCATGCACATTGATTTCCACACTTTCAAAAGACACCTACAAGAAGGCTTAAGAAATGTACTGTTTGAATACCAGTGTGATAACCAGTACCATATATGCTAACAAAGTAGCAAAAAAGTGATTATGCAACTTTGACTTGTCAGAAGTGTCCCTTAAAGCTTTATTATGCTACTGGTCCTACCTGACTCTGTCCATTGTAAGGTGGTGTGTGTGCTCCTGTCCTGCTGCGTGTATCAGCAGATCCAGTCTGTGAAGATTCCTCCTGCAAAGCTCCAGTGAGGCCAACCTGTTTTTGGGTTTCCTCTGTGGGGTTGTGAGAGGAGTAGGAGGAAGACGATGGTATGGCTGCTGTATGTAAACTGGGACTCTTCCTACCATCTCCCCCCTTTCCCCGTTTCCTTCCTCTGTCTCTTTCCCCTTTCTTCATGTGGTCCTTCTCACCATTGTCCCCAACCAGGTTACCACTTGTGTGCTCCCCTGTCCCATCACCTCTTCGATCTCCTTCCCCACGCACACCCCTCTGCTTCTCCTCCTTCCTATCTTCTTCATCCTCCTCATCGGAGGCAAGGAAAGAAAACTTAGCCTTCTGTTCTTTGAGGAGCATCTCAATACGAGAGTCCAGGCTGCTGCTGTGGTAGACGAACGGTAGACTCTCATTGGTGGAATCTGGCTCTGGAGAGGAGGAGTCACGCTGAGGTGGGGAGCTGGAGGAAGAGGGAAGATGGTGGGGAAGGGAGGTAGAGGAAGGGGACGTGGAGGAAGAAGCAATGGGAGGGTGAGGCGGGGAGGTAGGCGGAGGCGTTTTCGGGGGTGCTGGTGGCGTGCTGGGACGGCGCTTTGGCTTTGTCCACTGCTCTTCCCGGGCCGGACTATCCTGGTTGAAGTCCAGCGTTCCCAGTGTCTCAGCTACAGCCGCTGCTATGACTGAGGCTGGTGGGAGGGGGGCCGGCACTGGGGGAGGCGGTGGAGGAAGAGCACTGTGGTGACCAGGGTGGTAGTCTTTGTCAGCACCAACCGACGGCAGGGAGCCCCTCTCGGCAAGGCTTGTGCCTGCAAGACGGGTGGAAGCGTCCAATCCCTGAGGAGGGGCTGGCTCTTTGGAGGAGGGGTATGCGGAGTAAGATGAGGGGGGAGGAGACATGCTGTTAGAGGAAGAACGGTAGGAGTTGGAATTGTATCTGGGGTCAGAGCTGTTGGAGTAGTCACTGTCTCTGTCCCTGTCTCTGTCTCTATCTCTGTCTCTGTCCCGGTCATGGCTGCTCCTTCTGTGGCTGCTGCTGCCGTGGTGGTTGTGTGAATGGTGGTGGTTGCGGTGTTTCTGGTGGCCATGGTCACCTGACCGGGAGCCCAGGCTGTCTCGCCGGTACGCCCTGTCCTCCCTGCGCTCTGAGTGGTGATGGGAGTGATGGGAATGGTACTTTGTGGAAGAGTTTGTGTCTTGCTGGTGGTAGGATGACCTTCTGGAGCCGATCCCCGCCGGCCCGTAGCGCCCCGCCGAGTCTCTGTCACGGTCCCTGTCTGACATTGGGGGCTGATCAAATTGGGCGGCAAGAGGTGGAGGAGGCATTGAGGAGTGGTGCGCAATGTGTGGCCCAGGCCCTCCAGCATTGGGGTATGGAGGGTAGCATGGCGGCTCGTTGGGACGGTATGATGCGTTTGGGGGGTATATAGGGCGACCTCGATGAAACACTGAAGGTTCCTGTGCGTCCTCCGAGAAGCGAGATGCTTTGTGTCCTCCAACAGTAGATGAGACTGCAGAAGACGAGGAGGACGAAGGTAGCATGTCCTGGGGAGGGTAGCCACTGCCCAAAGTGACAGTGTTGTAGCCAGTATGCCTGCATGACACAAATGAAGTTATTAAAAAATATTATTTTACTGACCTGCATGACAACCATACAGACAATCAATTAAATTAAACATGCTTTATTGGCATAAAGATAACAAAAACAAGTCATATTCAGATGATAAAAAAAGGTTTGCTCTGCTTGCATGTGTACGTGAAAGACTGTGGATGTTTTAATTGATGTCGTCTAATTTTAACTGCCACTCTAACACCCACTACCCATGACAACACTGCCAGTTTCACTGAATGATCAAAAGCATACATTCCCTTACTTATTGTTGATTAATGTATGTAAATACAATCGAGAATCTGTACAGTGTACAATGGAATCTTCTATGCAGAGCATAATAATGTTACAGTACTTGTAATGGAATGATTACATTTGTGCAATGTCCAAACATGACATCCTTGCAACATAATTGCTATAACGAATCAAGAAGCTATTAAGAGAAATAAACTATAATATCATAATGTACAGAAAAAGATAGAGCGTTTCAGCCTTTACCAAGGAACCTGAATAATAACACCAGCACCAAGGCAATGGTACAGTTTTGATGCAACTCTCTCTTTGGCCAAGTATCATCGACTAACCTTCCGCCAGTGTAGCCCGAGTCTTGTGAGAAAGGAGTCCCAGATCTGGAGCTGTATGGTGTTCCTCCTCCAGCACCCTGAGATGAGGCAGTGGAGCCTGGTGTGAAGGGGCCCGACATGGAAGAGGGGGGCGTGTCCAGACGCTGATCACTGAAACCAGTTTCCCCAGACGAAGGGTCTGCACTTCCTGACGTTAGGGCCTGGACCCCTGCTGCCAAAACCGCAAGGTCACTGGAAAGCCTCCGCCTGACTTCTGATGACTGTTCAAAACAAGCATATCGATGAAAATGTAAGATTCTTTACAATCCAATATCCATATGAACTTTAGCAGATCATTAGGGAAGTGAAAGCGGGCTTCATCAAATAGTTAGAACATTGATTCACTACTTTTGAATTGCACATTTTCAACATTGTTTGACATGACTATGCCGCAATGTAACCTGACAATTCATTGCATATTATACAGATGTTTCAGCACAGTTTTCTATCAAGATAAGGCTTCAACAATAGCATTATTATCATAGTATTGGTAGAAATCAAATCTATTTGTGGCTACATAGGATTTTTTCAATCTTGTGTGATCTGAAACATCTCCATAACCTCAGAGCTGTGAAGTCCAAAAGGTCATATTTATTGAAAAAAGGAAGATGCAAGCCTTTACAAAACATGTTTTTATCAAACAAAATATTTGCTTAAATCGATATTTATTGGCATGTTGCCTGTAAAAAAAAAAAAAAGTATAATTTGGTCAAAGAGATGATCTAGCAGCAATGACACAGCACCATCAATTACATTTAAAAGACCACAATAAAAAAAGAAAAACATTTCAAGCTTCATTTGATTTAATATATGCTTTTAAGAATAGGAAAAATAAGATTCTGAAGTGAAAATGATGCTGCGACTATACCGTGTCAGGCTGTGGCTGCGACGGTGCTGGTGCTGGGGCTGGTGCTGGGGCTGGGGGCGGGAGCCTGTCAGTCAAAGCCTTGCCTCCCAGGGGCACTGTCTGAGGAGTGTAGGACCCGTTTACCATCAGGTCATAATACTTTTGCCTCTGCTGGCCTGTGGAAATAAACAAAAGCCAAAGAAAAATAAATACAGACCGAGAAATGAGGGCACTACAGACATCACCCATATCCACCGTCTCCACCAAGGAACAGCTAATGTCTGTTTGTTTTTTTAGAGTCAAAAGGACATATAGCATAAAGGTTTTTTTATTTGGATATAAGGTGCAGATATAGGAATTGCAAAAGCATTTTACTCATAAGCTCAATCTTTAGCGATACAAAAAGCTGGCACATATATCTCATGATTGTATTACCTTTGTGTTTTACCATTTAAAACTATGTGTATATAGATCTCAGATATCTTTTAAATGGCATAATATACATTTGTGTTTATGATAATGTGTGTGTACTTTTTTCTTTTTGGTAGAGACAAACACAGTTTTCAGCCAAAAACTCAAATGCATTACATGTTTGTACTGGCGATGTATTTCTCACTCCACACAAAATGTATAGTATGATTGATCACTAGGTTAACGTTGAAGATGACGGAGATAAGGTGTTTAAACTTACCTTTTATATCCAGTTGAGCATGAATGATGTTACCCATGACAGAAGTGTTGTGCAGATGCTTGACTGTGTCCTTAGCGCCTCTGGTGCTGGTAAACAACACCCTGGCCAGGCCCAAGTGCTTCC
The DNA here is from genome assembly GCF_949606895.1 of Notothenia rossii. NCBI lineage: Eukaryota > Metazoa > Chordata > Actinopteri > Perciformes > Nototheniidae > Notothenia > Notothenia rossii. Next base: position 20,549,378 of record NC_136906.1, read on the forward strand.
TGGTCTTGGGGTGAAACAGGATCTCCATCTCCTCCACCTCACCAAACTTTGCACACATTTCTGCCAGAAAGGGCTCCTTGATGTTGTCATTCAGTCTAGCAAAGCTCACCTCCTTGAGGGGTATGGGACCCACATAGAACTCATCAAGCTGTGAAGAAAATCAGGTAAAATAATGTGTCAACATGTTAAGCCTGAGGTGAAGTATGTCTTAAGTTAGTGCTCAGAGGCTATTCTCACCTTAAACTTGGGCACTGGCAGGGACATTTCTGTATACCTGGACCATAGTCTCCGGGGTCTAGGGTCCCGCAGTTCACCAATGGGAGGAAATCCAGAGTCCTGAAAATTAAGAGAAGGATATTATTTCTTCCAGTAGTAACACAACTTGAAAACACACACTGTATACCTGAGACAGAGATATGGAAAGTAGAATAATTCTTCCTACAACCAGGATATTTTCTATGACCCTCGCTGTTTACGGTTAGCTTTTAGGCAGCATTTATTTTTGATTGAACCCTACGGTTTATAATTCAAGGTTTTTGACAGAAAGCCAAAATTCATACAACCACTGAACCATCCTAGAACAGTTTTGACAATTTTAAGTCTTTTAAAAGTATGTGTTATTTTTATAAATGTTTACATGGACTGCCCCCCCCCCCCTTTCTTAGGGGAATTCATCCACAAAAAACACACTGGACGCTGCACTAGGTCAGAAACCAGAGGAGACTGTGAAGTCCACCGTAGACGGACAACTTGTACAAAATATCCTCTCCGTTAAAGGCAGCTCATTGTGGAATAGCCTCCTAACTGAGATACGGGATTGTCCCACTCTCAATAGTTTTAAAGAATGGTTAAGCAACAAACAGACGGGTAATCACCGCTAAATGCACTTATACAGGGGTATCTCCTCTTGCACTTTATGTAGCTCTTGTATCTTATCTTGCACTTTATATACCAAAGCCGCTACATTGTACTGCCATGTGGTAAATGCTTGTATGCTGCTCTTGCTCTTCCTGCATATCATGTATTTATTTTTGCTATGTATATAAATGTCATGTTCTTATATGTTGTATGTGACGGGACTACGGATGGAAATTAGCTCAAAGCTAAAATCCGGCTCATTTACACGTGTAAGCATTATTTTGTTTTAAAGTGTTCATCAATGTGCACTGTCCCGGTTCAAATAAACGATTAAAAAAAAAAAGTTACACACACAGTTAACCCGTTTAGATTTCTGGCATTGTGTACATTTGGCTTTTGCAACTTACTTATCATGTATATTGTGTATATTTGGTTCCTTGCATAGTGTATGTTTGCACTATTTCAGACTTTATATTATTTATATTTCTCTTGTTAGTTCAAATACTTTATTGTCGACGTTGTTTTGTGAGAAAGGCAGATATGTGTCTTCGGTCTGAATGTGTAAAGCCTGCTTTTAAAATAGTGGCATTGAACTCATATCACATCCAGACAGGATAATAATAAAACATGAATTCACACACAAAAGAAGCACCAGGTATTTGATAGTGAAAACAGAATGAAGGTTCAGTAAATGGATGGATCAAATGTATGCTGACATGACTATCCTCCTTGAATAAGAGATAGGGGACAAACTATTTTCTATAGAGGTTTTTTTCTAAATGAGTAAAAGTTCTTGATATAAAGTTGTATTGTATCCTAAATTAGACATGTTGTATTTAAGGAACACACATGTATTAAAAGAGAAAGACAATCAACTCACTGGCACACTGAAATGCACTCCATCATATCTGTAGATTTTCTGTGCAACTCGCCGGATGGCTGGATCCTGGACAAGTTTGTAGCTCTGCCACTGCAAACTGACAGCTTTTTGAGAATCTGCCCCACCGTCTGGATCCATCCTACAACTGAAGTGTCAAACAGAAAACCATGAAACAGCAGCTACAGTATGGGGACGTGTACACATGTACAGTGGGGCAAAAAAGTATTTAGTCAGCCACCAATTGTGCAAGTTCTCCCACTTAAAAAGATGAGAGGCCTGTAATTTTCATCCTAGGTATACCTAATTTGCAAATAAATTATTTAAAAATCAGACAATATGATTTTCTGGATTTTTTTCCTTCTCATTTTGTCTCTCATAGTTGAGGTATACCTAGGATGAAAATTACAGGCCTCTCTCATCTTTTTAAGTGGGAGAACTTGCACAATTGGTGGCTGACTAAATACTTTTTTGCCCCACTGTATATGTTCACAGGGTTCTATGCTCAGCTCAACACCCTAGGAACATTTAGGAGACCTTTAAAAGCTCTTCTGTTCTCATCTGTTCTGTATGTATATGATGTTTCCCTGGGTCAACAATACAGTGTTCTAGATTGCAAACATTGGTATCTCCTTAATAGCAGAATGGATTGTTGTCATTAACACTGCATTTCAAACATCCATCTTAATTTGTGCTTTAGACATTCGAAGTTCATATAGAGGCCTTAGCATTTTTAGAAAACAGCCCAGTTAGAGATATACTGATGAGAAATACTGCAGTAATTAAAGACAGAGTATATTTGGTCGCTGGCAGAGGCTAACGTTACACTGTATGGTACTGTAACAGAACGGTGAGCTGCGTCACATCAGTTAGACACACGTTAACTTTTCTAACTAATGTCTGTTAGAAAAAATAATCAACAAAAAAAAATAACTGAGCAAGATAGTAATATACACGTTTTAGGTATGGGCTAAGATGCTGCGTGCTGTCAAAACAATGCCCAGCGTTACGTCACTGACCACTTAGTTCAGTTAGCAACATGCTAGTTGCAACAACAAAATTCAAATATATCATTTTTTCAGACGTCAAAACAGAGTTCACGTAAACGAAATATAAACCGGGTGCCTCTCTATTCTGCAGGAGCAACATAACTGGTAGCTCTGATACGATATAAGGTTTGCAAATGTTAAAATGACGCTTTAGCTGGTGCAAGTTACCGCTGCCGTTGGCTAATGCTAACTAGCAAGAACATCAAGTTAGGAGTCAAACTCTGATAATGTTGCCCCTCCGACCACATCGGTAACATGTTATCTATGACATGTATGTTATGCAACTCTCTTAGAAGCTCTACGGACTTGTTTTCTCTCCTAAATTCAGACCCCACCTCTTTGAGAGCTACTGCCCGCTCATCCGAAAGTAGCAACCCGCCGCTACAGTGTAGGCAGCTTCATCCAGGCCCGGGAGACGAACAAGAAAAACACTGAAAGCCTAACAGAAAGAGGACATCTCCGTGCCGGCGCTTAAGCAAATCTGACGGGCTAAAACAACGCCGCTATCATTCCGGTAGCTAGTCCAGACATCAACAATCCTCTCAGAGCGGCAAAACCATTGTTTTCGCTTTAAAATCCAAATATTGTTGAGAGAGCGGCCATCGCATAACCAACCTGAAAGCCTCGCCTGTTCTCCATCAGTGTTTGCGAATGCAGCCCACGATTCCTGAACGGCACTTTCTTCAAAGTAACAAATAAAATAAAGAAAGCCACTGCAGTGACATATAATGTAAATATAACTGAATATCAAAAATAAATATATATTAATAAACGCCTGTATTTTTAATAGTCACGTTTTTGCACTTTACAGATATATGTTCGAATCTGCTCATGCAAACCCAAAACCAGAGAAGTAATCATAACGCCCTCTAAAGACACTACTCGTCTAATGCAAACTATTCATATATTTAATTACTTTTCTCAAACAATTGTGCAGTTAAAACAATTAATATGTGTCGTATTTAGATATTTTCAGCAAAAACAATACAGTGACTCAAACTATATTTTTGGATGAAAATAAAAGAAAGCCTCAATAAAGGTCAAAGGCCAAAAAAATCTATTCCATATATTGTGTTGGGTATATGGAATGAACAAATGAAACATATTAATACAGGGTGATGAATGCCTCAGAACTCCGTTTCTTATTTTATTTATAATACTTGATCTAAGGAACCATCTTACATTTTGTCAGAATGTGTATACCATTCAAGTGGTCTATGAAAGGTTTTCATATATATTAAGGTATACATTTTAGTCTTTTCTTTTCATTATACTTTTTTGTTCTACTCCACTATATCTCAGAGGGAAAGAAGATGGTACTTTATACTTCACTACATTTATGACAACATTAGATGCTAGTTAGTAAATATATTTAAGGTTGCACTGCTGGTTGACTAAATACTGCAATGTTGTTAATTTGGGCTCAATTCATCCTATTTTATAACTATAAGAGGTTTTGTATTCCAAGTCTTATTAAATGATTTGACCACAGATATCCAATAAATATCAGTGAGTGAAAAAAAGGGAAATACTATAAATTGTACTGCAAAGATATTGAGTAAATATACATTCCACAAATAATTTATTATTGGGCACCAGCAAATAATAAACAATGTGATTTTGATTGGTGAATGAAGTCAATATACAGTCTGTAATTCATGGAAACAATTGCTAAGTAACAGATCATTACTACAGATGCAGCTCGAACAATAAAATAAAAGGCAATAAAACCTTTTTTAAGTCAGTATTTCGTGACCGATTATTCATTTAAGTTTGGGATGAATAAAGTATAACTAATATGATCTTATTAGTCAAGTAATCTGCCTGGTACTAAGTTTGATAATTTAAATCTCGCTGATAGCACTATCATAGGGTCAACTTGATCGTAGAAATGCAATATTCTTTCACCAAATTGTGCAGTTTCTGTGCCCTTGTGCAGTTTGTGTTTTCATTTGACCAAGGAGGATCATAGTTTTAATCTTAGAGTTCATTCAGACTTGACATGGTCATTGTATCCTTTTTAACTTGACTATTGCACAGATGAAACCAAATCTAGTTCAGAGACTGCTGACACAATCTCAAAGTTAACTTTAGAATTAAGCCTCACCCATTCTGCTCCCCGTTATAGACCACTCTTTAAAGTGCTACCACAGTGTCCGTGTATCAGTTTCTACAGTTGTCTTCATCAATAGCCTTTAAATCAACGAGATGAATTTCCCCAGTAAAAACCAACAAACAGTTTCCAACAGACTCCAGTGCATTTTATTATGTTTGCTCAGATATTCATCAGAAACAGCCTGCAAGAAACCAAGCTCATAGCAGATATAAATTACATTTTTTATTGATAGTCTCATCTAAGATTATATTAATGCTATTAAATTTCCTTTTAGAATGTGGCTCAATTAACCACCAAATAGTTTGTTCCTTCCCAGCAGATGAAGTTAAAAAAGAAGTTCCCAGAGCGACACAGCTTGCAAACAGACAACAAAATTAGACCAAAAAAAAGGGTGAAACATGGTGATGCGATGATGAAAAAGTCCCTCTCACTTGACATGGACAGTTCACTCTCAGTCATTTGGGTTTAGCCACACCAAATGGAGCAGGTGGGGACAGAGACAGCAGAGCTTGACACACCCGGAGGCACAGGATGTCTGTTTGGTGCCAGAGCTGCAGACCGTGGTGACTCGAAAGAAGCGGAGCACTGTTTCAGGTGTGCTTGTATCCCTGGGCTGGGGTTTCACATGGCTTTCACTTTGATTTGCTTCATCTTCATCTGCTTCTTCTCAATCTTCTTCTGGTCACGTCGCTGGGCTGCTTCCTGAAAAAGGCAAAGATAAAATAATTAGTGTTACATTTTGAAATCTTCACTTATTTTCGATGCCCTTTTGTCTGTAAATGTTTTTACAGGTTTTAAAGATTCAAATGTATTAACTTTTAAAAAGGGGCCTCCTGATCATCACATCTACATTTTTATAATAAATCAAATTTCAGAAAAATTTGAATTTGCTTATACCGAAAGCAATCAATGTAAATTGTCACTTTGTTTGCTACAAATAGCATGACAGCATTGTATTGTATTAAATATAAAAATCAGGTTGGTCTTAATGTGTGATTGTTGCTCTAGCTTTTTATTTATAGGTCACCTATTATGGCAGCTCATTAGCATTTAAAGCTACAGACACAGAACCAGTGCTTTTGAAACAGAGGGGTTTATGGCATGCTACACTGCATGATCCGGTTTTTTAAACAAAACATACAACAATAATAATACATATTTTTTTTTCTTATAATAATAGTTTCGAGCCAAACACTTCATAGACATGTTTTATATCTATCTGAGACCTATTATTGTTAAAAAAAGTGTAATAGGGGACCTTTAAAGTCGTGTTGATGCTCTTACTTAAAACTACTTTGACTTAAACTGTAAGAACAATGCAACTACATCACACTCAGCGAATATGCTGAACTGCTTTAAGTGATGCATTTAGAAACAGTAAGGGATAGAGAATGACTTTATTCATCGTTAATTCCTTTATCTGTGTTCTTGTGTGCGGCATTGCCAACCTCCAGTCGACGTTGTCTCTCAGGGTCCTCCTCGGCCATGATCCTCTCCTTCTCGGCTCTCTTCTTCTCCTCCCGGCGAGTCTGCGCTGCCTCCTGCCGCTGAGCGTGAGTCTGCTTCAGGAAGTTCTCCTCCACACGGGCACGGTTTCTGTCAGCCTTTATTTTGCCCTAAATATACAGAGAACGTTACAAAGGGGACTCGTAGCTTGACTTTAAAGTTCAATTTAATAGCAGGAAATACTGTCAACAAGTGAGCGTGGCTGAACTATGACAAACCAGAGCACTGAAATCCTGCTCACCTCTCTGTTGAGACGCAGCTTCTTGACCTTGTCGATGCTGTAGATCACCATGTTCATCAGAGGGAGCAGAGCGTCCATGTCTTTGGGAGAGGTGTTGCCCATGCCAGGCACTACAAAACACAAGAAACAAAAACATTCAGTGTATATTACATTACAACATCTAATTATGGGGTCTTCTAAAAATAGGAGAAATTGAATGCTTACCATTAAATGTAAACATAAGTGACTTCTTAGTGTCAGGCAGCTTTAAGGGCTGACCCTCCCTGTGAAACAACACAGAAACTTTTAGTACCAATCAAGAATATCAACAAAATCCTAGATAACTCCCATGTTAGAGATTAAAAGATGATATAAATACTTACTCTTGCATAACTTTTGGACCAGAAAATTGGTCCGAGAAATGGATGGACTCGATCTTGTCAGCATTATTGGTGATATAATGCACCATCTAAAAAGACAAAAACAGACCCAGACACATGTGGTCAGACAAATGCTGTACACCGAGACAAACTGTGCTTTTTGTAATAATACTGTGTGCCGTGAGATAAGCACTAAAGAGACATTACCTTGTTGTCCATCACGCCATCTGTGACCTCGCCCATCTCACTGAGAATAGTCAGGGATTCTGGGAGCCCATACTTCGCTCCAGACTTGGGCTTGTCACCGCAGAACTCACTCTATGGAAAAAGAACCAAAATAATCAAGTCCATTGTTTAAGTGTTAATGTCTATGGGTAACACTGTAACAGGGTGAGAAGGGACTGCAGAAAAATGTATTATTTGTGTAGTTTAACTTTATTAATAAAAGTTAAAAACCGTTTTGGAGGATATTTACCAAGTCCTGCATCTCCTTCTGAAGCTTGGCCATCGACTTCTTGGTGCCAACAGCAAACACAAACGTGTCCATGTCCTCTTCATTTAGAGTCACTTTTATTTGCTACAAACAAAACAGACATTGTTAGCGAGACAATGACAACGAGAATACTTTTAGAAGCAAAGTCACTCACAAACTCCACACCAGGTTTTCCGTATCCGGTAATTACCGTTTATAACCAGGAAGGTATGTTAATGTGTGATATATCTAGATGTCACAGGTCTTTCTGTCCGCTTTAGCTCAAATGAAGACGTACGGATGTGAGCTGTTTGCAGATATGCCGTAGAATGTCTCTTTAAGCCCAGTAAACACAGGTAACACTTGACCACATTTCTCCCATTATTCGAGTTTAAAATCTTCCAGGACAAATGGATAGGCACAAATATATTAAAAAAGGAAACCCTGCCCCTCACAAACATATCTGATTAGTAATACACACCACTTGATCCCCAGCAGGCCTCATCATCCTGGCCAGCACGTTGAGCAGGTCCTGCCTCTTCAGAAACTGAAACAAACCACAAGGATGGTTACATGGCTGCAAGATAACTCAATACAGCGACCACCACACACTCCTTCACATGAACACGCATGAATACCTTGAGTTGGATCAGCATGCCCTCGCAGCACACACGCCCCGAGCACCACAGGTTGTAGATGTGCTCATTTTCCTGATTCAGCTTTCCAGTGCTGACTGCATCTTTACTGGTGCCGTCATCACCTGAACATACACGTCATTGACAATTGAGACGGGTTGTGCTTCAAACAGACCCCCACCCTGTCATACAGTACTTTATTAGGAGAACACTTGCAGTGGGTGGTACTCACCCACTAATGCAAAGTTGCTCTCCAGCAGCTCCTTGTGAGAGTTGAACCAGGACTGAGCCAGACGGCTGTTCTTGTTCTTGCCAATGATGTAGTTCATGATGTAGGCCAACAGGCCGGTGACCATCAGGATCTCCATGTAGTAACTCTCCCAGCTGTTCTGCAGATGTGCAGGAACCTGCAGGGAAACAACAATGGGTCATCAGTGTTATAGCTCACTTTCAGAAAAACGATCGTAACTATGCAACAAGAACAGATCTGGTCCTTATTTAGATTGAGTCATTCTATGTGTAAAAGACATGTTAAAAACAGCTGAATTGGAATAAACACATCTTCTATTTCTTAAATTTGAAGTAGAGACAATTAAAAAAAAAAAAACTTTGAATAAATGGCAAAGTCTATCCCAATTGGCACCCTGCAAAAGCTTTGCACAAATTCACTCAGGGTTGTCATGTAATGTGATCAAAAGGATACCCATCTCAGTAGTTCTCAACCTCCTCATGGTCATTATGTGTTGTTCTTTTTAAAAAACTAAGAAACTGTGTGCAGGCTTTAGATTATTTGCCAGAATTAGTATTCAAATAAAAACAAACAAGGACATGTTTGTCAGAAAATCAACTTACTTTAACAAATATGGATTGAAGCAGAATACTTTTTGTTCAAAAAAGAAAAAGGATTTTGTTCTCCGTTCCAATTACATTTGTACTTTTGGACCGTGCACAGCTCTGGAGTTATACGACAGGGTGGATGAAACAAGTCTGAAACAACTCAACACAGCTTCCACTGGATTGTCCTTGATAAACAGTATCACGCTAAATTATAGTGAAGCCTGTTTTTTGTCTAAAAATGTGCAGGAAAAAAAAATGGGTGGAGAAAAAAGGAAAAGGTAGCAATTAAAAAGTCAACATTATGAATATATTTGTAAAAAACTCAAATTGGCAAATTATTCAGTCTAGCTAAAATCAGTATCAATGTAACTGAAATAATGGTAATTTAGAACAAAGTCAATTAGTTGCCAAGGGCTACAATTTCAGTGTTATTGTTGTTCTCCCATGACAAAAGTTTATGTTAATTTCTTCCATTTACATTACAATGACAACACACATGTCAACGCATATGTTTTGTAGGCAGCTTGTTCACATTCAGAGCCTCAGCAATCAGCAGCAGACAGAAGGGTGTGAAACTCGCTAGTGAGAAGATTTAACAATAAAGCCGGCTTACAGTGTGGATTATGAGGGGGTCCTTCATGGAGTGGCCTGGCTTCTCCATGTCTCCAATCCCCTCAAACTCCTCCTGGTCATACTTGCTGTACATGTCTTGATCCTGGGGAAATATGCAGTTGAGTTAGCTTTGCTACAGATTCTGTGTAACTTCATATAATGTCATACAATTATAATGTGGTGAAAAATTAAGCTGTTAACAAAAAGGCAATTGACCTGTGTCTCTGAGTCGTCAAACCCATCCATGCCATCCTCCAGCTCCACAGTGGCTTCATCTTCATCTTCGTCCTCTTCAGGCTGTGAGGACGGCGAGGCGCGAGGCGGGGGGGCAGTTTCTGCCTCCGCAGCTTGATCTTCGTTCATGTCCTCAAACTCAGCGAAGTCATTGTCATCAAAGTCTGCTAGGTCCTCACCATCGTCAAAGTCATCATTGTAGCGTCCTCTGGAGAGTGGAAGGGCCAAGAGGAGCAGGAGCGCCGGTATCATGAGGAGACACGCGCTTCGCATGGTGGGACCTGCACCAGAGGGGAAGGGAGAGTCAAAGAGAGCTGATGCAACATGTAGGGAAACCGTCAATAAGGGTGGTGTAAAAACTGGCAGAGAAAGTCAAATGCAGAAGTGTAACAAGGTCCACACAAATGCTAGACAAAGAAGGAACATTCTTACAGACTCGTCAAAAACCAAGAGTGAAAAGCCAAATCAGTCCTGAAATCTGTCAACTGCGGCTGAAACTCACCAACTAATGATAACTTTCATTATTATATTATTATTCTTCTGCCATTAATCTAATTTGGTTTATTCGTGACAGAAAGTAGTAAAAACATCCAATTGAATAACCGCCATAGCTCAAAGTAATGTCTTTTTATTCAGTTCAAAACCCAAAATATTATATTTAAAATTATATCAAATAAGCAAAGAGGAAAATCTTCATATTTCAGTATGTGCAAAACAGCATGTTTTGCCACTATTGCACTTTAACAATAAATGGCTTATTCTAAATGTTTGGGTCAGAATTAAGCTTAAGTGTTTAGCGTCTAGAAAGCTAAGAAGCATTTCAGTAAAACCTGCTGAAAGTTATTACTTCCAGCCACCAATGTTACTCCAAACCAGGTAAATATTTAACATGGGGGAGTCTAAACTGATGTCTCTGGCAATAACGGTTATAACTGCAACAAGAGCCCAGGTAAAACTAGGATAAGGGAGTCCCTGCTCACACAATGGGTATTCAAATGACAAATCCCAAAGAGGCAAAACAAATCCCTATGGGCCGAGACTAACTACAAAACAATAATGAAGAGATGGAACTCTGTTGTCAGTATTGGAGATGCGTTTTTAACCTCGAAATAAGCTGCTAGAATCAGACAAAAAACTGTTATTTATTATTGGCTTTAGTTACAGTCCAAGTTTGGAATACAAAAGTATATAAACATGGAGAAAAAATAAATGTATATAGGTTCACCATACGTCAGTTTAATATTTGTTTTTGGTAAATTGCTTAGTTAGTATTTAGATGATTCCACCTTTAACTCAATAGGTAACACTTTGGGTCATTGAGTGAAGCATAGTTAGCTGTCACTTGTCTATTTTAAACAGCTTTTGGTTGATGCTAAACAATAATGATGGTAAAAGTGTAAGAAATATTAGAATACTGGTTAATGTGTTCAGTATACAATATAACTGTCACAGTTAACAGGAGTAATTCATAGTAGTGTTATCTGACGCTTTGCCATCGCTAATAAATGGTTAAAGCTACACATACAGATAAGACATTTTAACGACAAACGGCGACATATCTGGGGCAAAGTAAAGGCAAAGCTAGGTCAAAGTTAAACAGCTACTGGATGGGGGTGAAATCTGGTGAGTTTTAACCCAGAGATCTGTCGCTAGCCCAACTAACTTTAGCCAAAATGAAAGCGACACGCTTGCTAACAGGCTAATGGATACTACTATATGATGTGGATTTCAAGACAAACTTAAACCGTTTACGTATCTAATGACACCCGTAGGATTACACTTAAACAACCGTAATAATACCCGACCCATCCCCCAGCTCTCACACACTTTTTCATTAGCTGTTAGCAAATCTGGCATTATCATGCTAACGGTGGCTAACTAGCATGGCACCTTGTTGCTAGCAGCCAACCTGATCCTAAACGAAAATCATCAGTCTTTTTCTTTTTAACACAACTCGGCGTTTTATTTAAACAAAAATTGACGGACCGAACAAAGAGCTTACCTGGAGAATTACTGTGACAATAACCGTATCGCTGGTTGAGCTCAAGTAGCCTGAACTGTCCTTGTAGTGATGTTACGCCTAAAGCAATGGGAGAGTACTCGACACAAGACCGGACCTTCAGAGTAAAAGCATCGCAGCAGGATGTACGCTGCTAATAATCCAACTGTTTTATTCTGAAATGTTTCTACCGGAAGTTTGTATGTGGTTGTTGTCTTGACTTTCTTTGTATGTGCAACTTTACTTATTTATTTTAATTGACAACATGAATTTAAGAACTGTTAGGTAATCATTACGATCATTATTATGTGTATCCCTCTAGACTGAACGGACAACCCATGTGCCATATTGTCTGTGTACATTTATGTACACAGACAATACAAAAATGTGTATACATTGTTGATAGATTAAGCAGAATAAAAGTAATACATATTATTTATATTGTAAAGGTTTTCACATACAAGGAAAGTTTTTTGATGTAATTTGTACATAGACAAGAAACATACATATGATATGGGAATTCAGAGGATATCATATTAAATAACAATTCATTACAAATAATATTTCATATTTACAATTATTCTAGGGGTCATACAAATTATCACAGTATAAATAATTGAAAGAATAGGCAATGTACAGAGATAGTAGTCCATAAGATAAAATAGACAGGACTTAACAAATCACAAATACATATTCTCAATAAATAACCATTTCTAGTAATAAAGTCTTTGGCACATTTTGATTTCATTAAAAAGATAATAGTGAATGTCATTGTATTACATACTTACTTATATCATACTTTGGAATAACAGATATTTTTAAATTGCTATAACTATATTGAGGTAACATAGTAAAGAAAGTAGAAAGAAACTTCTAACTTTCTTGAACAGCTGACGGTAGAGGTTGTGTTCTACTGTTAATCAACATGAGCATGTCTGCCCTCTAGTGGCCACATTAAGTAACTCCAACTTGTTGTCAAGCTAGATGCAATAACATCGTGTCATACTTTCAATTTAAACATACAAAATAAAACTCACATACACAATTCGATAGAACATGTTTTTTAGTAAAGCAGTTGTGGAAAGTAACAAAAAAAGTGTTATTTAAGTATTTTTCTTAATTTTAATATTTTGCTTTCTATAACTTTATACTTAATCAACTACTTCTCAGTCAATATTGTACTTTTCTCCACTAAATGTTTAGGATTTACAGTTCAGACTTTTTCATACAAAACATAATACTTTATGATATATTATCATATATTAAACTACCCTGCAGTATATACAGGGTCGCTAATAATTAGTTCCATCTTCACAAGTTGCATCTTTTAATTATTTCTACATCAATAATTATAATCCAATGGTGTGGATGTAGTTTTTTTGCCCGAAGTTTACCTAGTAGGCCTAAATTGGTTTGGAGTGATTGTGATGTGTCACTTGTGGTGTACCTGTTGGTTTCACTTATCTTTTATTTGAAAACACTAGAGCAATGAGTGACATTTATCCACAACATCAGGAAGAGGATCAGGGGCACACGTGAATTGAAAATGGAGAAATTCTGACTTTAATCTCAGAAGTAAAAATCTAACTTTTGGTCAGATCTCTAAAGAAAAATTCACATGTGGCCCTAATCCTCTTCCGTAACAACGTAATAGTATAAGGATGAAATCGTTTCATTTTGTATTTACCAGTCATGATGGAATGTGTTTTATTACAGACATTATTACCACCAACACAGGCAGCTAACCAGAGAAGATATAGTCTAAAATGATGCATGAATTAAGTTACATTATTATTAAATATTAGAGAAGTTTCATGTTATTATTCAAAAGAAAGTCGATAAATACTAAAAGAAGCCAATTCGACTGTGAAGGCTTTCTGAGCTTTTATTGTTTAAGATAAATACCGGAAGTCGCATGTGCTTCGTTGGACTTGACAGCGCACTAAGTCATAACGAGCAATGGCACTCTTTGTTAAGTAAAGTGTTGAGGGATCTCGCTCCTAAACAAGACTAATGTTATTAAAAGCTCATTGCCGCCACACTGCTGATATTCCTCAGTGTCGATCACAGTAACTGCTGGTAGTTGACTGCACGACTACTTATTCTGTAGTTAGCTAATGCTAGCGTGTTAGCTGCTGGGACAACAGCTGCAGTTGGATAGGATGTCGCTTCACGGAAAAAGGAAAGAAATCTACAAATACGACGCGCCATGGACTGTTTATGCGATGAGCTGGAGCATCCGGCCAGACAAACGCTTTCGGTTGGCACTCGGGAGTTTTGTGGAGGAGTACAACAACAAGGTGCGCTGTCAGTGTGGTCCTGGCCATTCATTAGTTTAACGTAAACAAGCTAATGCTAATGCTGATTTTCTGCGCAACACTCTTATGCTTATAATAACAATAACATAAAAGCAGCAACCGTCCGAGTATCAACATTGTACATCCATGTATTTCTTATCTTGAAAAGCAGCATCCCACAGTAACACCATATATAGCTGGTGCTATTTCTAACCCTCGTCGCCATGTAAACAGTGGTTCAGCTCGTCTTGAAATAATAACAGAGACTATTGTTTGTCCGTGTCCAGGTTCAGCTGGTGGGTCTGGAAGAGGAGAGCTCAGAGTTTGTCTGCAGGAACACTTTTGACCATCCTTACCCCACCACCAAGATCATGTGGATCCCAGACACCAAGGGGGTGTACCCAGATCTGCTGGCCACAAGTGGGGACTACCTGCGCATTTGGAGGGTAAGAGGTTTGATCTGATTGGATTAGACTGGTTGGTTTGAGTCATGACCAAACCTTATACAGTCAGTGTTTTTTTAAATAGAAAACTATGGAACTGGTTACCACCTTCACTGCAACTCAATTTAAGTGTTTTTAATGATAAATAATAAATAATACATATTAATAAGCATTGGTCTAAAATAAACTTTTGTCTGTGTGTGTATGTATTTTTTCTTTAAAAAAAAGAAGCATCCCGTGGAAAGTTGTTGTGACCGATATATCAATGGCTTTGGAACTACAGTATGTTGGTAGAACATAACACATTGTTAGTTTTTCCTTTACAATACAATGATATTACCCTTTACCTTCCTTTCTTTCTAAGCAAACGACAATAGTCCAGAACTACCTTACAAGAGATACAAAAATAGGACATCTGTATCTGGGAATTATCAATAATGTTCAACTCCAATAAGAACAGAAACACCAGCTGCTAAGCTCTTATATCCAGCAAGAAGATTTTAGTATAGTACTTGTTAAGAAAAGTTTGCTCACTCACTATGACATTTCTTTGCATTAATCACACAGGTCAGCGACACTGAAACACGTCTCGAATGTTTGCTGAATAACAACAAGAACTCTGACTTCTGTGCTCCCCTCACATCCTTTGACTGGAATGAAGTTGATCCTAATCTACTAGGTGAGAAATCCACTTTATAATAAATAGTTAGGAGGCTGCAATTAGACTGTGTTGCTCTGTCATTTGTATTTTTTTTTTAACATGTTGGTTGATCCTACAGGCACGTCCAGCATTGACACCACCTGCACTATCTGGGGACTGGAGACTGGTCAGGTGTTGGGACGAGTAAACCTGGTCTCTGGACATGTGAAGACGCAGCTCATCGCTCATGACAAAGAGGTCTGTGTGTGCCTACAATTTTAATTACGATTTTTGCTTCCAACCAGTAGGAAAACAAGATGTACAAGAAAAATATATAATAATGATACTTTTTTGAAAACATGAGCAACCCATGTTTCTTTCACAGCGAAGTGTGTTGCCCATTGCTGACTGCAATCATTTTAATATAGTTTACTTTAATGTTGAACCTATGTTCAGGAGTTTTCAGTAAGTTGTGTCAGTGCACTACAACATGTTTAAAAATGCATGTTGTTGCAAGTCAGTGATTCATCGTTTTATATAATCATGACCATTATTTTTGCTTATGTGTACTGCTCAACAGAATGTTTAGATGACTGTTTTCATGCGTCTCTGCAGGTGTATGACATTGCTTTCAGTCGTGCAGGAGGGGGCAGAGATATGTTTGCCTCTGTGGGAGCCGACGGATCCGTCCGTATGTTTGACCTCCGGCACCTGGAGCACAGCACCATCATCTACGAAGACCCCCAGCACCACCCGCTGCTCCGCCTCTGCTGGAACAAGCAGGACCCCAACTACTTGGCCACTATGGCCATGGACGGCATGGAGGCAAGTTTGCTACAGATTCTTTCGTTACCATTTCTGTATTATGAATTCATTTGATTAATTCTTAAATTAACTTTTAACCCCATGTTTGATATTTATATTTACTGCTTATATATTATAATGCTATTCAAATACCTGGATATTAACCATCTTTGCAAATTGGGGTTTGCTGTTTCTTCTAATCTCAAGCGTTATTCTTTCCGTGTGGTAGGTGGTCATCCTGGATGTGCGTGTGCCGTGCACTCCCGTGGCTCGGCTGAACAACCATCGAGCTTGTGTCAACGGCATCGCCTGGGCCCCTCACTCATCATGTCACATCTGCACGGCGGGTAAGTGCCCCTATAGATTGTGGGTTATAGCAGAGTAACGTTATTAACTCTCATCATTCATCTCCCCTTGTGTTTTTACAATTCAATCTAATCTTAACTCTAGTATTCTGCCGCCCTCTCTACACCTCTTAATTTCTTCAGCTGACGACCACCAGGCTCTGATCTGGGACATTCAGCAGATGCCCCGGGCCATCGATGATCCCATCCTGGCCTACACGGCAGAAGGGGAGATCAACAACGTGCAGTGGGCGTGCACGCAGCCGGACTGGATCGCCATCTGCTACAACAACTGCCTGGAGATCCTGCGTGTGTAACAGCCACGGACACTTGGACAAAGGAGAGACACTCCTTCTTGTTTAATATTTAAGAATTTGTAGTCTTCGTACTATTACTTTGAAGAAAAGGACGAGGTCACGAGTGAACTTTTTGAACATGTTTGGAGTATCACACACACACACCTACCCACAATAATCTGGATGAAATATTGTCGCACTGCTCTTCTATTTAATGGGTTTAAGCTCTTATTTATTTTTGCTCACAAGATAGTGTTCAGAATCTCTGAAATCTTGAGCAGTTGCCTATGAAATTAAGATTTTATATATTTCTTGGTGTGATTTCAACCCGCTTTGAGATTATCTTGAAGGGTTTAAATATTGTGAGTCACATCTGTTGATAAAAACTACTGTAGGAGGCAGAAAATGACCTCTCCAATATGTAGGAATATATCGTAGCCTTGTGGTGGACTCACAAATTGCTGATTCAAAAATCAATATACACTGAACAAAAATATAAATGCAACACTTTTGTTTTTGCTCCCATTTTTCATGAGATGAACTCAAAGATCTAAAACATTTTCTATATACACAAAATAACCATTTCTCTCAAATATTGTTCACAAATCTGAAAAAATGTGTGATAGTGAGTATTTCTCCTTTGCCAAGATAATCCATCCCACCTCACAGGTGTGGCATATCAAGATGCTGATTAGACAGCATGATTATTGCACAGGTGTGCCTTAGGCTGGCCACAATAAAAGGCCACTATGAAACGTGCAGTTATGCTTTATTGGGGGGGTCCGAAAAACCTAGGGTTAAACTCTAACCCTTACCCTAACCCTAACATGTCACCCATTGAGCATGTTTGGGATGCTCTGGATCGGCGTATACGACAGCGTGTTCCAGTTCCTGCCAATATCCAGCAACTTCGCACAGCCATTGAAGAGGAGTGGGCCAACATTCCACCGGCCACAATCAACAACCTGATCAACTCTATGCGAAGGAGATGTGTTGCACTGCGTGAGGCAAATGGTGGTCACACCAGATACTGACTGGTTTTCGGACCTCCCCAGACCCCCCCCAATAAAGCAAAACTGCACGTTTCAGAGTGGCCTTTTATTGTGGCCAGCCTAAGGCACACCTGTGCAATAATCATGCTGTCTAATCAGCATCTTGATATGCCACACCTGTGAGGTGGGATGGATTATCTCGGCAAAGGAGAAGTGCTCACTATCACAGATTTTTTTCAGATTTGTGAACAATATTTGAAAGAAATGGTTATTTTGTGTAAATAGAAAATGTTTTAGATCTTTGAGTTCATCTCATGAAAAAATGGGAGCAAAAACAAAAGTGTTGCATTTATATTTTTGTTCAGTGTATAATGGCCTTGTTCACCCCTGTACATTTTTCAAATGGGTGTATGTCAAGTATCCTCCCTCAAAATGATTTTATAATCTAAAATAACCTGAGAGGGATTCTTATTGTCACTGCAGTGGCATCTGTCATGATACAGTGTGCTTTAGTTTGGCCATGGACAGCAACAATCAGAAACTAGCAGAGCCATGTTGTTCAGCCTTTTTACTCTCCCTACTTTATATTTTCTTCTTTATTTATAGAAGATTCTGCTTTGAAAGCTGCATTTTCTTTGTGTTTTGGAATGGATGAGTGTGAAACAACTTTGAGTCTTTTTCTCTATTTGTTGTATTCAATAATCAAAGGGTCATGTCCTTGTAGCATGCCATTACAAGGCACAAATGTACATACATAATATATCAACTCAAGATGTTGGTAGGACAAGTGTTCATGTGGCAGCTTTTTCATAAAGTTTATTATTGAATTTGCTCTAATAAATTGTATTCCTCCAAACGTGATACTGCTTCATTTTGTGAAGTTACATTTGGTTTAAAGATTATGCCTTAAATAATAAATACATATTTTTATAAAGTAAATACAGGAATATATAAATGAATGTACACACACACACACACACACACACACACACACACCTAAATAGTTGAACTAAAATGAAGAAATACTTTAAGATTGTTATGTACTGTTACATCAACAACATCTACTTAGAAATCTATTTTGGCATTAAATAAAATCTATGTATTTGTTTGATTGTACTGAACTGGCAACCTCTTGGAGTCAAATGCTCGACCACTGAGTTATACCCCCTTATGTAGATTACATTTCCCTAGCAGCATGTCACTGTTGTATTCCAGTCTGGTGCCCTTTGATGGGCCATAAAATGTAAGGCTGGTGTTCACTTCCTTCAGAATAACCTGCACTTCAGATCTATTGACGTTTCTTTTTACATTTGGAGTCCGGTACTCCACCTTTAACAGTTTTGTTAAACCTTTCCAACACCCTTTAAGTTTAATAAGACACTTATGAAGATATTGGTGAATGAGGCCCATACTCCTGGTTCTGTTAATGATTGCAAACTGCCCTGGTCAAAACAAAGCAGCCCCAAATAACACTTAAATATAAACACTAACAAATTGTATATTAACAAACTTGTTAATATACAAGTGAGAAATTGTGGTTCTCTTTGACCTCTTGGATTTGTACATGATTCACCTTAAAGTGCATTTGTAAATGATGAATGATTTTGTAAGTTTCCCAGTATTCATACTCATCAATAATTACATTCTGAAAGATCGTACAAAGTGTTATTTTACCTTTGGTGGTGCAGTTTGTACGTCAGTGCTTTGTTGAATAATAAAATAAAAAGGATTTGGACTCCCAGTGTAACTCTGTGTTGTGTCTTTAATCTAAAAAAAGATAAAGAACAGGAATTTGTGCTTCAAAAAACATTACAGTTATTTATAAATGCTTAAAAAGTAATTACATTCACCCTGTAGTTGGAGCTGTGAAATCATCTTAACAAAAGGCGCCTTGAGGACGTCTCTGTGTCTGTGTGTCTGTATGTGATTCACAGTGACTATCCACTTCAAGTGCTACTCATTAAAACAACCTTCTGCAATCACGGCTTAGAATACAAATCCTCTGATGTTGGCACTTTCAGAAAAACACAAAATCAGGAGCATTATGAAGTCATGTGACCATAAAAGACATTGACACATTTGAGTTTAACAGAGCAGATATAGACACACAGAAATGGGGGGAAACAGCTCAGCAGTCATGATTGAAACAGAACTGATAGAGCTATTTGTGAATATAAAAGAAACTATGACATTGTACGCTGTAATACCTTCTCATGATGACTGCTAACACGTCTCTAGATTCATGTCTTAATGTCAGAACATGAAATGAGATGAAAATGACCCTATTCTTTGAACCCATCACCCTTCACAGTGTGCCAGACAGCTACCGTATGCCTTTTGATATTTTTTCACCGTACACCAAAACTCTATCACTTATAGTTCATCACATTTACTAGACGTATTGTTCTTAATGTGAGCAATACATCTCTAATATTAGGAAAATAAATTATATTCCAAATAAATGATTACATTCTACCAAGTCTAAATGTGCAATTCTTATAGAAAGTGAATGCAGATAATTATTCATGTGAAACTTAAAAGACATTTCACTTCTCTTCACAGAAACCTTTGTCTGAGATGCAGTTTGTGTGGCTTTCAGATCCGACGACTGCATAACGCATGTATATGTTTGTATGTGTTTACTGTCCACTCGTGTACCACCGTTTTCCGACCCTGATGGGCAGGAATAATCTCTTTATTGCACAGGACCTCGGGTGTGAAGGGATGCTGAATCACAAAGCCGCAGCCGCCTGTCAGGGCGCTGTAGAGTCCGAACATCAGAAACAGGGGGCCCCTGAACCCTCAGGGACGTGGAAGGCAAGCATCCCACGCCCTACAGCAGCATCTGAGCAGGACAGAGGAGGTTTGAAGGGAGGGGGAAGTAACAGAGCGGGGAACATATGGCCGTCCCATCCAAAGGACCAGGCTTTTGTGAGGTGTTTGCTGTTCTAGCTCCCCGGCAGCCCAGGGTCAGAGACGTGCCTCTGGATCTCCTGCGGCGCTCTGGAGGTCTCCAGGTGCTCAGGGAGGGAGGGGAAGCGCTGGCTGACACATAACAGTCCAGGAAGCTCCTGGGGTCCTGAAAATTGAGGAGGGGTGATTTCCACAGAGGGCAGATGTGGGGGGACAGCCTCTGGCGACATGGACATCGTGTCATCAGAGGCCACAGTGAGATGGATCCCGCTGGACAGAGAGTCCCTAGACTTAGGGTTGAAGTCCGAGTCTGGACTCTGGAACGAGAGAAAAGGATTAAGCCTAACTCAGACAGGACTGTTGTGTTTAAAGGAATAGTTCACAAATACACTTATTGAATTACCTCTCACTGTTTACCCAATACATATGTTGTTAGAGCAAGCAGTCTGTTATCCTATCTCATAACAGTGGTTCACAAACCTTTGTTAAAGCAACCCTGTGATTTTGTGTGTGTGTGTGTGTGTCCACGTGTAAATGTTGTTTTTATATTGACTGACATTGTTTTATTGCCCACACAGTGTTGTTGGACCATGATGCACCTGTGATGCATTCTGTACGGATGGCCGCTGACCTGTGTTTACTGCATATCAGAGTTTCATCTATATTTCAGATGATTTGACCCATAGTGTAAATACTTAATATGAAGAGTATTAGTGTAGATACAAATATTTTCAAGTCCCCCCCAAGCCAGCGCAGAACTATTCATCATTTACATTTAGACGACACGCCCTTCTTTTTAAAACTCTGGGCCCTTTATAAGGGAGTGCTCCCAGACTTGGGAACCACTGACTCTTGCCAGACAAGCAGTGGACACTCCAGGAAGTTACTGGTTGAGTAATACTCTAGCAAAAAAAGATTTTTTTATAGATTAAACACACATAATGTAAAATGTTTATTGATTGTCTTTAAAGAGGCTGGTAGGTGGATTTTGTTACCTTTACACAGAACCAGAACAAATACCCAAATGTCAAGCTGTCCCATTAAATACAACAATAAATAGTAGGTAAGTGAAGTTTGTAAAGTGAACACAACACCTGTAGGAGCGAGGCAGTGCTGCCGATCTGGACAGACGGGATCAGAGGGACAGTGTGGATTGCTCCTGCGCTGAACAGGGTGGTGGGGGGAGGCGGGTGAGGGCGGGGGGACAAAGCACTGTAGGCTGGAGGCACCGGGGCCATCTGCCTTTGCAGGAGCTGTAGAATCACATTGATGTCTGCAGTCATTCGGGTCTCCAGCCTGGGAAGGAAAAAAAAATATTTATTTTCATGATCGGAAAAACACACATCCCAAAGTGCTTTTGATGTTATTTTGATGCCGGATAGAACAAGTCATAAAAGAGCCCTCTCATCTGTTTTTTCTAAAATGTCCACTAGGTTTCTCTCTTGCTCTCCCTACAGTATATCTCTCTGCCTCATATTTCTTGACAGACATACAAAAGAAGGATTACAGATTACTGACTTCACAGAGAATGTTTCTAAATATTTGAATCTCACCTTTGACCCTTTCTTATTTTTTTTTGTCTTTGTATCCTCCTCTATCTCCTCCCTTTTTTCAATACAAATGCAGCTCACATTACCACCATGAACACAACCGGCTGGGAACTGATAAGCAAACACAGCAGGAGAGGCAGGGAGGAGTTTCCAGAAGTATGATAATGGTGACGTTAAAGTAAATATTGGCTGTGAAATGGAAAGAAAATCCAACATCTGTTTATCAATTTGCAGTGGGGGTATAGCTCAGTGGTAGAGCATTTGACTGCAGATCAAGAGGTCCCTGGTTCAAATCCGGGTGCCCCCTCTTTACCACTTTAAAAAAGTAAACATTTAACCAGCTCACCTGTTCAAATGGGACTGCAGCAGATCCAGTCTGGACCCCAGCTCGCTGGGCCGAGCTTCAGGGCAGGGTGCACGCTGGAAGCTGGCTCTGACTGAGGACGCTCGTCTCTGACTCTCTGAGCACTGGCTGGCTTTGCGATCCGGCCAGTAACCGTACAGGCCGGACATGCTGATCGGGGCTGCTGCTGTTTCCAAGAAGGAGAAATCATCTGTTCATATGTGAGGTACTTTATAGTTTCTTATTCAAGAAATAATAATAATTATAGTAAGAGATAATAGAATATGTTAGAAATCCAGACTGTCTACTCTAGGAGTCAGGATCAGCCAGTGTCTACTCTAGAATGGGATTTTTGAAATATTTCTTATTCATATAAATATAATAACACCTTTTTCCATTTGATTCCATTCTTGTAGTTTTTGTTCTAGTTTTAGCGCAGGCGTAATCTGACGTTTAATTGTTTATAAATTCATTTCTGAAGTTTGTTCTTTCATTTGTACTTTTACTTTCCTTTTTATGTCATTTCAGTTCCATTTTACAAGTATTGGTTCGGTTGTAACTTTAAAGAGCAACTTGCAGGTTTTTTTTTTTACTACATTTATGCTTAACCTTGCCTGAAAATTACAATTAAAAATGTTAATGCAGGATTTAATATGTTTTACAAGACATAAAGACAGGAATTCAGAGGGAAAGGAGCCGTTTTGAGCTCTGCTACTAAAAACTGCTTTTTTAACGTCATACGTCAAACACGTCATATTACGTCACATGGGGGAGTTAACTTTCTCGGACTCGTTCTCTACCCAATCCGCGGTAGTAGTTTGTAGTTGGTTTGAGCGGTTGTGATTTAGTGAGCTGGTTTTTTTTTCGGTAATTTTACATTGCATTTCGCCATTTGTAATCATAGTGAGCTTGTGTTTGTGCAGGTTGCACAAACTCAAGCCTGTCAGGGCATCGAGTCCACAGTTTCCCTCACGGGAAAAGGACCGGAGCTAGCGTTCGTTCCTGGGTGCGTTGTGCATCCACCTCCCTGCAGCACATACTCCGTCTCCACAGCTTTATCAAGAAACCGTATTACATCTCTCTCCCCCCCTTGGCTGCTCTCTCTCTCCCCCCTTCGCTGCTCTCTCTCCCCTCCGGTACAAAGCACCGTAAAACGTAGTGTGGATTAGGTAACGCTGTGGTGATTGTACTGCTCCAGCCGTCTCCTTTGTGTTTGTTTGTTTCCCCCTGTCTGTGTTGTTTGTGTGGGCGTGGTGGCTGTCACTCCTGGCTCCCGGCTCAACCTCCACTCACCTGCTGCAATCAGCTGTGCACCCTCCCCGACTATACACCTGCTTTCCATAAAGCCATTTACAACGGCATTGCAACGGAGTCTCCACAACCGTTCTCCGCTAGATCGTCCAGTATCAGCCGTATCTCGCGTCTCCCCTCCGGTCAGCACGTAGTGTGGAGTTCCATTAGGTAACGCGAGATACGGCTGATACTTGCGCATTAGTTTCTGTTATGGATCAGCAGAGCCGGCCCGACCCATTAAGCGACATAAGCGGCCGCTTAGGGCCCCGCAGCCACTAAGGGGCCCCCTAGCAAAACAATTTTTTTTTTAATTAATTTTTAATTTAAAAAATAAATAAATCTCAGTACACCGTCGCCGTGATAAGTATGTTTAATTAATTGTGTTAATATGCCTAGATTGCCTACTCTCAAAGTAATGTATTATATTATTGAGTCAATAATATAATACATTAACCGTGCTTTACCTGAACCTCATCGTGACACAAGAGAGGACGGCAGGATTGTAATTTCCCGTGTTCAGTGAATGCAACAGAGGCAAGACACCAGACCAACCAGAGAGTTGAATGGAAATAAACATCTGTCTTATTGGCTGACAGGTACCTATCATGTGAGCTGTGACAATGTTTAAAATAAACTGTCAGTCGGACTCAGAGTTTTTGAAGATGGACATAAGGAAACATTTTCTTAAAAAATACGACAATTCTCAAGTGGTGGCTCACACAACAACCCCAGAGCCACCACTTGAGCCAGGTAAACAAGGTATGTAAATGTCAGTAAACTTCCAAGTTATGCGAACATGTAAGCAAAGCATAAATTACAGCTACGTTGACGTTACTTTACACGGGGGTAAGCTAAACCGTTAGCAAGTAGCTATAGCTAGCCAGATATATTAAATAAACACTTTGTCATATAATCTAAATGTATATTCCTATTGACAGCTAGTTTCTATGTGAACATTATATGATGGACAGCCAGAGAGAATAAATGAAAAAGAGTTATGAAATACTATATGAAAAAACAAGAATACAGTTTAAGTGATTTGTAAGATATCCATAAAGAAAAATCTGTTCACAGTTCTGTTTCATATGGGTGTTGAGATATGTATCCATAGATCTCTTAATTTTTCTCTCAAAGTGCACCAGATTGATGCTTTTAACTTCAATATTAAAAAAAAAATCTTCCCGGGGGAGCATGCCCACTAGAGGAGGTGAGGACCCCCTTAGAGGACGTTAGGTCCACGGTTTTTATATGCTTATTTATACAATATGTGTGCTTATGCTAACATCATAAGACAAAAGTTGGTTCCGTGTTGTGTGTAGTGAGAACGCGCTAGAGTGAGGGGGCCCCCAAGCCAAAGCTTGCTTAGGGCCCCCAAAAGTCTAGGGCCGGCCCTGTGGATCAGTATCAACAGTCCTGCCAGTAATGTTACTATATTATCAATACTACTTTAGTTATAGCCTGATATATGATTGCTAACTTTACAATGTTGTGATGTGACTGAAATTAGCTAACATGCTAACGCCGGTCACTCGACAGCTGCTCTGTTCTCCACTGGTTCTCCAGACACCAAAGCTACATTTCTCTCCGATGGCCGTTATTTTTTCTAATCCTTGGCTGCTCCTGCTCTCTTGGACGCTTAGCAGGCTCATAATTATAATCATATGCATTCGAATATATATTTTCAACCTCTTCTGTGTCAAAACTAGCATTGTGACCCATGGTTATTCATACGTTAGACCGGCTGCTCTCCCCCTTGTTTCCCCCATGTTACGTCACATGCGGGAGGTCACGTGCGGAGGCTTTTTTATGCGGAAGTGAAAATGTCTTACTAAAACGACACCAGATGTCACTGTAGTGTATATTTCTGTATATTTTTGGGGAAATCTAGTGTATTCATCATTTTCCTACACATTTATTCACTGGTGTCTCTAACCTTCAAGTTGCTCTTTAAGTATATTGACAATTTTATGTCTAGGTAAAAAGTATTTCGTTCTTGAAGTTTAAATCATATCAAATGTCATTATTACAATGTCACTTTACTGCAGCCACTTGGATAAAAGGTAATATTTAAAAATGCACAAAAGTATGGTACACTTTGAAAAACCTTCTAAACATTTTCTACCTCGATTTCATATTCAGATTACAATTTAGTTTAGTTTAAAGTGTGTCCTTTATTTACATTACAGTTTATAACATTGAATTAACTCTTGGACTTTGGACTTGCCTTGGCACCAAATAGCTTTAATATCTTTAAAAAAGATTACAACTCTATTTACTCAACCTTATTACCTAATGTAAGATCTCAGGAGGAAATCTAAGAGGGAACTGGGAACTTCTTTTGGTACACCTCTGTGTTGAGTTTGCTTTAAGGCTCTAATAAGACATGAAGGGTAAAGAATTGCAGGAAGTCTTCACCTGAGTATTGTGGTCCTCCGGGGTCAACAGGCGGTCCCATCCCAGCTGAGGGTCCACTGTGCGGCAGGACGTTGACCACGGGGGGGTAGTCTTTGGTGTTCCTCGGTGTGGGGTACAGCTCCCCCTTGCTGTGTCCCACAGGCCTCATCTCCTCATCACTAGACTGCGAACAGTTGCTAGCACTGCTGCAGATGTCTTCCCAATGGGATCCTGCCATCATGTCTTGGTGGTGGTTGGCTACTGTGCAGGACTGATCGGGGTACGAGTCTTCACGGTCCATGCCGTCTGTGTGACAGGGTCCCCAGGATAAGATATATTACAGTCAAATTCAAGCACTTCCAAAATACCTTTACCAAATATTTCCGGACTCTAAAAGCCTTCAAAAGCACAACTAAGTTGTTACTACAAATTCCATTTGAAAACATAAAGTTTACAGAAGTGTATGTATTTTAAGCAACTCACATTAACACAAATGTTATGTTTTACTATGATAATTTAAAGGTCCCCTATTTTTGTTTAAATCAAACACCAGACTATGATTACAATCAAACATTTTGTACGAACCCTGGAGGTAACACAACACAGAAACATAATGGAAATATGTTAAGCCTCGCCCCTCACTCACCTGGTCGGTTTCGGCGACGCAGGGATCTTCTCCGACGCCTTGTCCGCCGGTAGTCACAATCAGAGTCCCTGCCAGGGGTTGGTAGGTGTATTCTATCTGCCTGATACATATCAGCTTCAGTAATTCAAAATAAACAGACCTGATCTCATGATTAAAGAAAATATACAGTCTTTGAATATCTTCACATCATTTTGTTTGTGTATTTATGTTTATTGCAACTATGGGCCTTTTCTTTTTTAAATATAAATCAGAACAACCTGTTATGATGGTGAGTCAAGATGAAGAAGAAGAATGGGGGCTTATGTGTATCTCTTGTGGAACTTACATCTCTCAGGTTGAATGTGATCTCCAAGTTGGTCCAGAACTTGTCAGCGAAGTCGGGATACATGTCCATCACCTCCAGCAGGTCCTCTCTCTGGATCTTGTGAAGGTCGCAGTAGGTCAAAGCCCTGACGTCAGAGCTGGATTTGCCTGGCCTCCCATAAAGACTGATGGGTTCACCAAAGATATCGTTCTTCCCTACAGACAGCACAGCAACAGGAAAGAAGAGCATTGTAACAATAACTTAATGTTGTCAAAAGTAAAGCTGTACACAACACTAAGCAGTTTAGCGTTAAACATGTATTTTATTTGTGTGCCCACATATTATCAAAAGTATTTCTGTATCACTTTTGATAATGTTATTTGTAAATGTGTGAATGGGTAAAGATAAAACAGGCAGAAATGGTCAAAAATAAGTTTCTGTTCATGGCCTAAGTACCCACCTAAAATAATATGATAATAACATATTTGACATTTTTAATCTTATTTTTATTTAATCACCACAAGGCACAGGTATGCCACGCCCCAGCAATAGAGTAGTACTGATATTCAACAGCACTGCTGCTCAAAACAAGAGAATGATCCCTCAAACAGAGGCTGGAAAAGAGATGACCTACAGTATGCAGCCTGGTTCTGAGTACTGGGCCTATTGATGATCAATGATACTGTGGAATGGAAGTGGAGCTATGCCCAAGCACCTCTGGCAACACATCACACAGAGGGTGTGTGTGTGTGTGTGTGTGTGTGTGTGTGTGTGTGTGTGTGTGTGTGTGTGTGTGTGTGTGTGTGTGTGTGTGTGTGTGTGTGGTGAAAACGGCAGCGTCAGTTGTGGCTGGGGTTTTGTGGTGAAGAGACGAAAGAGTGACCAATAAAGAGACACAATATGGCCATATGCAAAAAAATCCATCATGATTTGGCTTTGGTTTTTTGTAGTGTGCATTAACATTGCAGTAAAATCTTTTTTTTAAAACATAAATGAGAAACTAATGAAATTGATAAACTTACTAAGAAAAAAGGACCAAATAAGCAGAACCTCCACTTTGGCGCGCAACTCACCTAGTATGGCCACCACCACATTATCCCTAAGGATCTCTATAGAACCTCTGGAAAGGAAGTAGAGGGCGGTGAGAATGTCCCCACTGTGCACCAGCGTGTCACCCGGTGGGGCGTGGGTGGTCTTGAATCGCATGGCCAGAGCTCGCAGGCAGCCTTTGTTGGCACCTCGAAAAGCTTTGCAGTTCTGCAGCAAGCACCGGTTCAAATGGAGGCAGATGTCAGCCTGAAGACACTCAGGGAAACCCTTTAAAACCTGCAGGGCAACAGAGGGCATTGGGTAACTTCGGAATATTATTTTATTTTTACCTGCATATATGTGTCCTGGATCTTTAAAAGCGTGTATCAAAACATGGACAATTTGTTAAAAAGGTGCATAATAATTAAAATATGTGGTGAGAGAAAGAGAGCAGATTGATTTGGCCCGGGCACAAATGACAGTAGCTCTAAGTGATTATCTATTCTCACATTGAATTGGCAGGCGCTAATGCTGCTCTCTGGCTGTGACATGCTCCAGTGCTGTTAGCAGCTGTCCCAACCAGCGATGTGACGCACATCCTCACTGAAAATTAAGTCTCCCAAAGCATCAGCTCGGTAGGAAACCCTGGTGTTTATTTAAATATGAAGGGGGCACCCAGAGTTGAACTGGGGACCTCTTGATCTGCAGTCAAATGCTCTACCGCTGAGCTATACCCCCTGCCTATTACAGTCAGAGTGAGGTTTGATTTGATCTACACCAGGGGTGTCAAACTCAATTTCATCGCGGGCCACATTCGCATAAAGGTTGCACTCAAAGGGCCAGTTGTAACTATATAAATATATAATATATATATATATAAATTAATGTATTGTATTACATTATTGCCTCTGAATTGGATTATTATCGGATAGGATAATAATTTAGTAAAACTACGTCTGAAAGCAGAAGTCCAGGGCAAATAATTGCAAGTCTCTTCAGTGCGCATGTCACACAACGAGATGCATTGTGGGACATATAGTTTATGGGCAACCTGCTTCTGTAAAGTGGCATGTTACCGTATAATAAACGTATTATATTCTTTGAAAGCTCTTTCGGAGCCACATAAAATGAAGTTGTGGGCCGGATTTGGCCCCTGGGCCTTGAGTTTGAGACCTCTGATCTACACAGTAGCAGGTATGAATCCAAAAACAGGTTTAAGAAAAAATCTGTCAAAATAGAGATTGTGAAGCAAAGTAAACATGCATTGTCATCTCTTCTGAATAAATGTTCCAGCTGGGTGGCAGTTGTAGTTTGGGATTATGTAGACAAAAGGTTCACAATGGGTGAACAGGGGGCATCCAGATTTGAACCGGGGACCTCTTGATCTGCAGTCAAATGCTCTATCACTGAGCTATACCCCCACATAGCTAACAATAAATATCAGCCTTTCTAATTGAAAGTTTTGATGTAAAAGCATATAACAACAACTCCATCTTTCTCAACTGTCTAAACATCCGATTTCCTTTTTACACAAACATAGGGCTATTCATTCTACTACACTAGCATGTGTCTGATGAATTTTCTAAATGACTTACAGCGTTCATGTCGATGCCGTTGGTGTAGGACCAGGCATGTTGAAAGTACTCCTCCAGCCTCTGTCTCAGGTTGCCTGGGATCTGGTGGAAACGGATGAACTCTTTGACCCGCAGCATCTGGGTGTGGTACCGTGCCGTTCCTGAGTATAGTCTCTGAATGATGGCCGACACGTTACCAAAGATGCTGGCATACATCAGAGCTGAATGGGACAGATGACAGACATTTGTTTATGATGGAACAATTGATGATACAAAGATAAATGTACAATTTTGTATTTATTTTATTTGTTTAAGAGGGCTGTCTGATTTTAGTCTCAATCCCACTCAACTCACAGCCAATAAGCATGACACAGATGGAGAAGATCTTCTCTGGGTTGGTGTTGGGTGAGACATTTCCGAAACCCACGCTAGTCAGGCTGCTGAAGGTGAAGTACAGGGCTGTGACATACTTGTCTTTGGTGGATGGACCTGCGGTTGGATCACTGTCGTTGAACGGTTTACCAATCTGGTCCGCCAGGTTGTCCAGCCAGCCGATCTTGAGGCCTCCAATGCGGGCTGAACCTGTTCGCTCCACGTTGCCGATGGCGTACCAGATACAGGCCAGCCAATGAGCAATAAGGGCAAAGGTGCACATGAGGAGGAAAAGGACTGCAGCTCCATATTCTGAATAACGGTCCAACTTCCTGGCCACTCGGACCAACCTCAGCAGTCGCGCTGTTTTCAGTAATCCAATCAGAGTTGTTGTCTGAGGCTGTTGAAGAGAGAGTGGACATCATGTTAATGATATTAGCAATCCTATGTGCCAGTGTAAAATATGATCAAATAAATAAACACAAATTTGTTTGCTGCAGATATAAAGTGTATTGAAATAAAAAGTTTCGACCATGCAAAGAATTAAAATTCAGATTACAAAAAAAATTAATCAAATTATCTGTGAAGCAAAAACCTAAAATAAATGCAGTTTAATGAATGACCTGTTTTGCAAAGTTCCAAGCCCCAATTTAAGATATAATAATTCTGATTTCTTGGAAGGCCAGTCAGAGAAAAAAAAACGGACAATCAACCAAACATGTGCCATTTACATTGGAGAAATCAGTGAACTGTGCAAAGAGGTTTAGACAAAAACTAACTCACTTATCTCAAGCGCTAACAACTGGTTTGAGTTGTGCTGTGCAGCACTAAGTGGGGTTTTATGATGCATATATCATAAACAGTCATTTTATTATGAATGAATTTATTAAAGCTGTGGATGAGGGCACAAGCAAAACATATTTGAAGCTACCAAAATATACATAAATATCGGCATATGTGTAAGCCATATTTTCTTATATATATCAATATCATATTGAAACCGCTTTAACGTTATTTTACATAAACATTATTTGCACCCGTGTGACAATAGTCAACAACGCTATTTGAACTGAAGTGACTAGTGAACAATGCTATTTTGATTATTTTCCGTGCTAGTACTTCTATTTTATCTCAAAACTTGAGGTTTGCCGACTGCCATCTAGGTGATACACCAAAATATCCCTTTTAACAGAGTCATCAATAACGTTAGTTGCTGCACAGAGAGACCGGTTTGGTAGTTTGACCCTGTGTCTGTTGTGAAAGAAAATGTGTTTATCGTTTTCACACAACATTGGGTAGTAAAAGTAGACAAAAGGCCAATGTCTCCCCTTCTTTCTCACCTCTTCAGACCCAGAGCGGAATATGAGCAGATCGAAGGGTATGGCGGCCACGATGTCTATGAGGAACCAGCCCTTGAAGTAGTGCTGAGCGATGCGTCCGGGATGGCTGACCACCTCATCGTTCTGGTTGACGTAGGTGGTCCGGAAGTTGATGAGGATGTCCACTATGAACATGACGTCCACCACCAGGTCCACTACGTTGAGCGGGTCACAGGTGTAGCCGCACGTTCTCCTCCGCTCTTCCTCCACCTCGTTGAGAAGGAAGGCGGCCGAGTATGGTGTGAAGATGGCGGTGTAGATGACCAGCAGCAGGATGACCCAGTCCCATACTGCTTTGAAGGGACTGTAGTGAAGGATGGTCCATTTGTGGATGCGAGGGGCCTGGAGCTTGTACTCTGGCAGAACGTCAGCACCGAGAGACAACACCTAAAGAGATGGACAGGATAATGATAGTGTTATTAATAATACAGGTAACTCAGTAGGATACAAAGTGTGAAAGACTGTTCTTTATAGATGTGAGCTAAAAATAAGTTTCTTCATAAAAAATGTCAAAGCCAATCCTGCTGACAGGTCAAGGGAATCAAAAGTAGTGATAACTTCCTAAAAATATGTTCACCAACAGAGCACACTGAGTGAGTTTCCCAATATGCACATTTCATAAAGCAGCAAAAAACCCACAAACAACGCTTGTGTTTGGCCTATGAGCGTATGACATGATCTGGACATTTTTAGGATTTTTCCTGCATCAAGTTCTGCAGAAAAACCAAAGACTCAGTCCGCTCTCTACAGGCACAAGTCAAATCACCGACTGCTGTTTTAAATTGCGCCTTGCATCTTCACTTGTCAATGTTGCACCATGGGACCCCCTTCTACTAGAATTCAGATCAATTGTCGACCAGAATAAGTGCCGGCATTGATTAGGAGCCATGCAGAGGAGTCATTTTAGTTAATTATACAGATATATATTTGGCAGATTTAAAATAGCAGTGAGTAGGATTAATGGTACCTCGTGGTGAGGTTTCAGATTGCAATCAACTTAAAACCCCTACGCTCACTTCTCCCATCCATTCATGTAGTTATTATGTGACCTTCAGGTAACGTACAAATGTGAAGCCCATTTATAGAGCAGTTTCAAGTTTGTCCAATCTGGGCTCTTTTTGAAATATGGCAGACCTGCCACTTTGTATCAATGAAGAACTCCTTTAAAGACAAAAGGTTTCTTAGTTTCAGGTGATAATCCAATAATAAAAACATAGTTTTGAACATTATATTTGTACTTACTGCCAATAAAAACCCCAAGTCCTACAAATGTTTCCCGACAAATTGTATATTTCTGTTATCCCACTGCTTACATCCTTGCTCAAGCTGACCAACTATCCCATGAGAGATGTGGGACTCTAATTTGCATTTTGATTTGCATAATAACATTTGCAGGACTTGTATGACAAGTAGCTTTAGAGCCAACAAATAGACTTACACAGGAACCAAAATGTAAGTCTAACATGGTTACTAAACTCTAGTCTAGACTTTTCAAGCTTAGATAAAAACAGTAATCAGACATAGTCAAAGTAAATTGCACATTAAAAATGTTACAAATTTTGTCCATGGCCATATTTGGTGAAAAAAAAATGAGGGTAAATGAAGTTTATGTACAGCTTTCCAGGGAATCAGGCCTTTCATGACAGAGGGATGTTAGCTTCCACCGTTATTCTGTTTTTTAATGAGCAAAAGACAGGGCATAGTAAAATTAAAATATGTTATAGTGGGAGACCTCATAGGATTTACTGAACACACAAACCCCTGGCACTTCATTGTGTGTCAGCAACTGACCACAGTAGGTGAACAGATGTGAAAAGACAACATGCTAATGAGAATGTAAACACGAGCAAAAGTTCACTCATCCAGGAAATGTTGTTATTGATGTTGTTCGCAGTTCTGTTTCATAATGACAACCAGAGAACAACTGCCACCACCAGTTCGCATGCAACAGCTCTGTGTCACTTCTCTGACTTTATAATTAACATTGCAAGAGTTTACTGTTTAAATAGAGGCTGATAGTTGAGGTGGGAAGTAAAAGGAAAGCTTAAAGACTGAACCGGATTTATAATGAAGCAACTTTGAAACATATGAAATTGCTGCTTCTAGGACATTAAATGTTGAAATAACAGCTTAGTAAATACTCACAGGCTGGACTGTAGATTATCTGCTATTAAAAACAAATCTCTCACATGTAACTCATTTCAAGCGTCTTTAGGCATTAGACAAATCCCATGTAGTATTATTATTATTATTTCAGCGAATTTTCTTTTTGCAAAACTTCAACCATAAAGAACTACAGAAATGTAAAACACACAATTCTTCGATGCATCCTCCGTGTCTTGTCTTATTCCACGCTTAACACAAAAACACAGCCATTTCTTTGCTTTAAAACCCTTAAAGTAAACCTAAAAAAGCAGCAACTCAAATGCATTGTGTAAAAACTGTTCAAACAAAGAGATACAACCTTTGCATAAGCCTAACCTGGACAAAGCTGCTCACCTGTGCAGTTACAGTAGGTGAGCAGGAAGGGGCAAATTGGAGCATGACAATATGAGGACAAAAGAGGGAGAAAGAAGAGGAGAGGTGACAAGAAACAAACAAACAGTGAAGTGGAGCTCAACAGGGAAAGGGAGAGTTTTGGGAGGGCACCAGGTGGCTTGAGAGACTCAGTAAGGCTGAGGTACTCACAGGCTGCAGTTTAAGCTTGAAGCTCATGGTGAAGCGCGTTCGGTTTAACAGCAGTAGACTGAGAGATACAGAGGGGGGAGGAAACCCCTATCAATTTCTCTGTATCTCCCTCTCTCTCCTCCCTCTCCCTGTAGTCCGGCCCTCACTATAGGATCCTCCTTTAAACATAACAAAAATGATCTATTGGCTATTTGAATGATGGCGTCCGCAAACAATAATGACTTAAAGCAGAAATAGCCTTGCTTTAGCACTCCACACTTTATTCTTAACTGTTGATAGCGGAAGCCTGATTTTTCTTCAGATTTCACTCAAATAAATCTCACAGCGGCCAGAAATCTGGCCAAAAACCATATTTTGGGGAATTAATACAGCCAATTAGACTGTTTTGTAAGTTTCTTTGGACAAAAACGTCAGCTAAATTAGATGTAATGTGTGTTCCTGTGAGGTCTACTTCAAAGCTAGGGGGCAGCATAAAAACACTTCTGCTGCCTACGGTTACCAGTGTTTTACAGCCACAGTCTGGTGAATCACACTGTGTGCTTCATGTTATGCAGACAAATCAATATGCCAAAGATCAATAGCAACCTTCGTTTCCCTTTTTGTAAGGTGCCAATCGAAATCCAATTATAAAAACAAGAAAATTAATACATTTATTGTATGACGTGATAAAAGCAAAATAAAACGAAAAATGTGTTTATAGATTGAGTAACTTTTAATTGACATGATCCTTCTTTTGAAAACTCGATATACTTATTGACCAATGCTACCATTTTTTTCCCAATATGACAGCAGCAATGATTACTGTGACCTAAAACCTGACCTTCGTGGCTTCACATTCGTCCGTGACCCCATATGATATGACTATTGGTCTAACTGTTTATGGGCAAGACAATACAGCCATAAAAAACTTTTTTGAGATTTTGGGCTATTTTGCTCCCATTTCATGTCCTCTTTCAGGGGTTACAAAAATCTCCAAAATATGCATCAAGGGTTATATTTTACTAGCTCATTTTTATGTAGATTAGCATTAGATAATGCCTCCATTGCATATCTTAATATACCATTTTAGGACATAAATATTAATCCATTTCGGGAGTCAAAAGACTTTAAAATGTTACACTGTTCACCTGATATGTCTTGCAAGATGTATGGAGTTTTATAATACAAATGCTTGAAGGACATTTAAAAAAAAAATGTTTTCAAACTTCAGAAAGCTCCACTACAGTAGCACTTACAAACACCAACATTTACATTTGTATCCCTCTCTGTATTCTGAAGGTTTTTACAGGAGGGTTTGTTAATATATCATTCAAAGCCTGATATTTGTCTTACTCTCTAATGCTGGTTCATTTCTATTTCTATTTTGAGATGTTTCTATTTTAGAATTGTTTATTTCTACTCGTTTAATTTGTTATGATGTGCAATGCCTTGTTTTGTTTTATGCTGCTGAAACAAGATGTTTTCCCAAATTGTGATTAATAAATTACATCTTATCTTAAATAATGGTGAAATCTTTTTTTTTTTTAGACAGTTGACAATATTTTCTGATTACTGAAGCAATAGAGTAAGAGATTTACAAACAATCATTCTGTACAGACCTTTGACTCTAATATGTTAACAAATTAGATCTGCATTTTGAACCTGCATTTATGTAATTTTCCGTTCTGGAAATGTAGGCAAATTAGTTCATATGAAATAAGATGTCACATTAGACTGTTCAAAGATATACAATTATATAAAAAGTTAATATGTTTACCCAATTCACAAGAAATGTCTACCCTTATCAGCCCATAAACACTATGGTAATAGAGGACTGCAGTGTGATTCTATTAGCGGAGTTAGAGGTCTGACGGATGCACAGAGAGCATTCCCACTGCCCTCCACTTCCATTAGCTCCAGACACCAAGGTCACTGGCATCAGGCAGCGAGTGCCACTCAATAGCCTCATGTTGTGAATCGAGTGGCCTGTGTTCATCGTCCATAACATACGCCTGCCCATACCATAACCCCACCACCACCATGGGCCACTCGATTCACAACATTACCCTAACCCTAACCCTAATCCTAACCCTCACACCAGATACTGACTGGTTTTCGGACCCCCCCAGACCCCCCCAATAAAGCAAAAATGCACGTTTCAGAGTGGCCTTTTATTTTGGCCAGCCTAAGGCACACCTGTGCAATAATCATGCTGTCTAATCAGCATCTTGATATGCCACACCTGTGAGGTGGGATGGATTATCTCGGCAAAGGAGAGGTGCTCACCATCACAGATTTGTTCAGATTTATGAACAATATTTGAGATAAATGGTTATTTTGTGTATGTAGAAAATGTTTTAGATCTTTGAGTTCATCTCATGAAAAATGGGAGCAAAAACAAAAGTGTTGCGTTTATATTTTTGTTCAGTGATCTCACCGGGACTTCTCCACACTCCTGCAGACAGCTTCAGACTGTGATCCCCAATCACACTCACACCATCACCACATACACCCTCACACACCCAAGGGGGAGGACAGTACTCTAGTCTGCCAAGATACCTTTTATACTGACAAATAATCATTCTTAATGTCATTTAGTCTGTTTGAATGTCCAAAAAGTAATTAAACTGTTATTAGGAGACACATTTCCTCAAGTTAATTAAATCACTGTGATGTAAAAACAGCTACTTCAAACACCAGGTTGATTTGTGCTGGAAACAGGAGAACATTTCCTGTGTGTGGTCTGTCAGCCGGAGACATAACAGAGACAGATAGTTCTAATAACTTTCTGCTTTCTACCTCAGCAAAGTCAAGATAACAAGTTAAGTGCTCCTGCCAGGCATTTTAGGAGGCCTTCTGTTCTTCCTTTCAGTCTTTCCAGGGCCACAGAAGTCATGTTGCTCCACATTGTGCAGCTGGCCGTTGATACCACTCAGCCAACTGGTGTGAAGGAGTGATCTCCTATCAAGGAAGCTGCAAGTATATCAGGGAATAATACTCATTCTTTTGTTTGTCCTATGTAAATGCAAAACTGTAAAAAAACAACAAAACAAATGCAGATGTGAAACGAGAAAGCACTAAAACCTCCCCTTTCCGAACTTCCTTTATTTACTCATAGTAATAATCATGCTGAATGTCTGATAGTGGCAATTCTTTATGAAGAATACTTTTAGATTGAATACCTTCCTATTTCTACTTATAAAAGTCCACTGTTTTTTTTTCATCACGTCTCTGTTTGAGGTTACAGTGTGCCCAAAATGTGCACTGACGCACAGTGGTGTGATGACAGGTGGCTCACACCTCAGGTGAGATATTCTTTTTTCACACTTTCACCCTGTGACTGCAGATGTCTTTTAGCATCTTCAATGAGCCAGCAGCAAGCAAACATTTTTGGACGTCTTTGTCTGAACTATGTGCAGAGACAATGATGAAGGTGACAGCGCAAGGAGATCAACGGAAATAATGGCCTGGACGTGTCCTGCAGGATGACAGGAGATGTAACATGATGTGATGTGAAGTGTTTAGTTTCAGGAAAAATAGCTACTTGACTAAGCTTTTGAGAAAACCTCTAAATATGAGGCTAAACCTGAAGTTATCAAAAGACATTAATCCTACAAATCTTTCCATCCAAACAAGCAAAACATAAATCCCATTCATAAATAATAATAAGAACAGGAGATCATTTTTATTTCCACTTAATAATTTCCATGAACAAAACAACATTGATTCCAGTGCAACAATCTGTCTTATTTTCTGTCTTCATGGTAGAGATACTTAAGTAGAAAATTCCAGAAATGAAGGAAACTGCACTCAGAACAATTGGACTCATCTCACCTGATTTGTTTTTGTATTAAGTCAATTAAGTTGTGTGTTATATTTGTCAGGTTTCAAATGAATTGATATTCTATTCCTCCATCTTAATGGGTTTTCTTTGGAACAGAAATTATTTGGTAAATTATGTTGATAATTTCGAATTGAAAAATTACTACAAATTACTTTAAATGAGGTCACACAATTACATTTTTGAACAATAAATAGGTGGAAGCAACCGACAACAATACTGTGTCCAGTAACTTTGACCAAATGTCATGTCCAAGAAACTTATAGTGAAAGTTTATTCTTTATGTTAGAGTTGTCATGTCCCTTTGTCTTGTGCTTTATGTCTATGCCCTTAATTATTTCTTACTCTCATTTCAGGCCTCCACGCTCCCCTCCCCTTTCTGTCTCCTGCGTCCTTGATTATTTCCCCCGCCCTGATTGTTTCCAACTGTGTCCCCTTTACCTGTGTATATATTGTGTTAGCTCCCACCTGTTAATTGTCAGTTCGTTGTCTCTCGAAGACCTACGTATCGGCTTACCTCACAGACCTTTCACGGACCTATGCTATAGATCACGATTCTAGTTTTCCTCGAAAGAGTGTTTTGTTTTCCTTATTTTATTACTGTGCAAAATTCCAGTAAAGTCTTTATTTTGAAACGCTATCTGAGTCTGAGTTTTGAGTCGTGCAATTGAGTTCATGCCTCAGTGTTCACCCCTTGACAGTAAAGAACGATTGAAATAGAAAGAAATAAAGGCAAATAGGTTTTATCGTCTATCTCTCTTCACTGAGATGTTAATGGGCTTGACTTACCTGAGTGACGTGTGTGACCTTCTCTGTGACGTTTTGAGCTCGGTCTTTAATCTTGCTGGGTGCAATGATTTCAATTTCCGTTGGGGAAGGAGGTCTCATCCTGTCCGAGCCGAAGGTGAGAGTAACCTGAGGAATGCGGCCGATGGTTCGATGTCTCATCAGGTCCGAGTCTGACGTGGAGTTCAAAACGCTCGGCTTCAGATCTGCAGCAGAGAGCAGCAACATCAGCACAGATCAAGATCATTTATGCAAATTATACAGATGTGAATACAAATAAACAAGAACAGAACACATTGGAATATCTGTATTTAAGTGATAATATGATCTTTTACATTAGCTGTGTGTGGGGATGTCAATTCGTGACCAAATGTTAAAACTAAAATATAACACAGTTAAAAGGTTTTCTAAAACAAGAGGTTTTTTGTCCACTATCAGGACAGCATTTCAACTCAGCCTCAAGACACAGATGGGCATACAGGCGTTAACACATAGTGGAAATGAAAGAAAATGTTATACAGAGAAAGACTCCAAAAGATACTTCAGAAAATAACAGGAGGAATAGAAGGATATATGTGCGATAATGCACAATTCTACCACAAAAGTACCACAGACCCACACACAATCATACACACAAAGAGACACAGGGATTGATTGTGTCTCTGCTGGAACAAGCAGCGCATGCTCAGAATGAATCACACTGACTTATGGATGTTGGACATCTGATTTTTTCTTTACCTTTGCTGTTTGATAATGATGATTTCTGATGTGTACTTATAGATGCAATTATACCTGTGTACATGGATGTACTTGTACATATAAAGAATATAATGGACTTGGTGGGGTAAACCTCTTCTGCCTTCATCGTTCAATCCTCATTGTAAAAATAATCCATTTTGGAGAAAGGCTTATTGATAGTAATTTCTTAATGAACCACATTTTCAAAGGTGATGTGTATTTATTCTTTTAATAACCCTTTCAGTCTCAAAGACAGTAGCTATTTTTTTATTTTAACAACATTGAAAAGACCATATTTGTATTTAGACAAAGTGAACAATCGTTCAATCATTTATTTTCAAAATTACAGGTCATATATGATTCAACTTACGTAATTTCCTGTTTTCTAACCACAAAGTCAGACACTCACTACTGTTGGTTCGGGAGTCTCCAGGCCGATCGCTCCATTCTGCCCTCATGCCATCAATGTCGTCCAGTGACGAGGCTCGTCTGAGGCTGCGGACACTGTCCCGAGAACAGCTCAGAGGTAAGGCTCCTCGGGGGAAGGCATTCCCGGGGTCGAGGTGGTCTGTCAGCAGGGAGCGCCGCTTGGTGGAGGGCTGGGCCACAGGGGAGGGGGGGTCCAGGTCCTGTTCTATCAGGGCTTCTGTCTCGGACTGCATGCAGCTCTCCTTGGATGGGATCCGAAACTCTCTGAGGGGGACTTCCTCGTTGTTTGGCTGTCAAGGACAGAGAACAGGAGCCACGTTTTAAGTTTAGGAATGTGATGATCTGAGAATTTACTGTCATGATTATCTTCAGCAAAATATTTGCAATATTATCCAAATAATCATTAAAATATTATTAAAACAGCACTTAAGGTTAGGATACATATTAAACACCAATAGTGTGTGAGTCTGTTCCTTCTTAAATAATATTTAATGTATTTCTTTTTAATCAGACTCTTTTTAAAACTTCCCTACCATGACAGCAATCCTTCGTTCATGTGAGGATATTTATGATTATCCGGATAATGGTAATTCACCACAATAAACGTATTAGAAGTTTTATCGATTTACTATTTCATCCCAGCCATACTATGGAGTACAGAGAATAATTTTAGAAATAACCAATTGTTTTAGAAAATAAACGTGTAGCTTACAACACGGCACAAGTCCTTTAACAGAAAATACTGTTTCATCGCTGCCAAAGAGACTCAAAGTTTACATTTGTCTTATCCAATACAGTTTCGGTCAGGTATACTGACTTCCAGGAAATATTCTGCACTAGAAGTGATGAATGAAAACAGTGATCAGTTACTCTGAAAGTACAAAGAGATTCTGAGAAGAGAAAGGCAAGCTCAATAATGGATTTTCCCACTCATTCTTCCTGTTGGTGTACTTTCAGGTGAATAATCAGTCCTCAAATTTCAAACAATTCTTACTGCTATTTGAGGCAGCTAACATTTGAAACAGCACAA
This sequence comes from Notothenia rossii, assembly GCF_949606895.1. Lineage (NCBI taxonomy): Eukaryota > Metazoa > Chordata > Actinopteri > Perciformes > Nototheniidae > Notothenia > Notothenia rossii. Next base: position 20,590,277 of record NC_136906.1, read on the forward strand.
TGGCTGTAATTATATGTGGAAAATCAGCAAGGTTATAAAAAAAATGTAATTAGAGCAGACTGCTTTTAGGTTTATGCTCTTCACGAAAGCCTAATGTTTTGTAAGTGAATTCAAAGATTTAGTCACTGCGATGCAAAGCAGATATGTATTAGTCCTGTTTGTAGATATTAGCTACAGTCACTAAGTATTAGAGGATTGCATTATCTTTGAGTGTGCTGTGAGTGGGTGGACACAACCTCACCTGTAAGTAGTCCACTACCACTCCTTCAAATTGATCTTTGGAAAGTGAAGGTCGTCGCCTTGACCGGAGCATCGGCAGCCTCATCTTCATCCTGCGATTCTGACCTGAAAGGAAAAACCTGTGTTATGTTATATGTATTTATTTGGTATTAAATCAGATGTTAATGCAGTATGTTTATGACAGAGAACTAATGGTTTGGATACAGCAATAATAAAGATGTCAACACTGATCAATATGATAACATGACACATATTCATTATTGTGAATCACTGGAGCAAAACATGATCATTCCTAGAGTCATTCATGTGAGCTGTTGCAACATTAATATGGTATAAAATATGTTAAAGACTTTACAGTAAATCAGTCCTTGGGTGACTCTGTTCCTGAGGCCTGACTTTTTGAGAGATGGATCAATCAGCTCCTGGAAGTCGAGAATAAACATGATGACAATTCCTTCCTCGTTTTTTACGGGCACAATGTCCACCAGGCATGGTCTGCAGGTACCTTTTGACATAGAAAGAGATGGAAATAGACTTAAAAAAAAACTAAAAACAGGGGGCATCCGGATTTGAACCGGGGACCTCTTGATCTGCAGTCAAATGCTCTACCACTGAGCTATACCCCCACACAGATCAGCTAGCTCCCCAACAAGATAGCATATTACAGAGAGGTGAGGTGGGGGGGAGGCAGAGACATTCACAATGAATGATTTGAATGGGAAATAGGAGGGACACAGATTTGAAACACTGAAAGCTAAAAGGCTACAGGATCAACATATGTCAGGTCTCGCTTCACTCTGCAATCAGTGGTCTAAAAAAAGTAACGGGGGGCGGAAGGAAGGACACACACACACACACACACACACACACACACACACACACACACACACACACACACACACACACACACACACACACACACACACACACACACACACACACACACACACACACACACACACACACACACACACACACACACACACACACCTCAATTAAACGTATTTTAATCGCAATTAAAAAAACGATTATTTTTTTTATTTATTTTATTGGTTTTTCAGTTGAATTATACTTAAAGTTCAGGGTAATCAAGTGCCTGTATTCAGTCCCTTTCACACATCCAATCTAAAAAATACTCTCAAAGGAATTGCTATTCTGGAAAAAAATCAGCCGGGTAGTGAATGCAGCTGAATCACATTGTATCAATTTGATCTGCTTCTTCAATTTGTAAGCACAGCAAGGAGCATGAGACAAAACAACTACGTAAATGCTTAGTGGATTTAAGCTTGCATGCTGATCGCATTTCCATGACAACAGTGCCATAGACTGCCCATGCCCACATGTCCAAAGTTGCAACATGTGTGTGTATCTGTGTAGGTAAACAGTAAATGTACTTGTGTTTATGGTGGATGACAGTAATCTTCCTGAGCCTGGTGTGTTTGCTTGCCCCTATCATGTGTTTCTGCCTCAGTGCGTCTGGGCAGGTGACAGATAACAAGGTGAAAAAGGAGGTGAAAGAGATCGATAGGGCAAAATGCAGACCTGAGCACAGGTTCAGTCTGCAACTGACAGAAGCATTTAGATTAAGTCAGAGAGTCTAAGGGAAATTAAGCTTTGCGAGGAAGAAGCTTTCAATAAAATACCACGATTGACAAGTTTAAATGTCGTTCTTGCTCTGTTATTTCTTACAAATCTAATATCCCCATCTCTAGACTTTTCATTCCTTCTTGTTTTCCAAACTATGACAACTACATTTTAGTTTGCACAAAGATGTTCTTCTAAATCCCAAGTGTTGCACTGTAGAAAATAAAGGTGGAAAATATGAAAAGAAAAGCATGGGACCGATATTGAAGAGGGAGTAGACTAGGGATTAGGGTTATACAAACAAATGTACAAATAAATACTGGAGGTTCGGAAAAAAGAAAAAAAACATAACGTGGTTTTGCTGGGGAAGCTACTGTGCTGAGAACACACACACTCTATGATTTAAAGCCTGATTATCAAACTTTTCACTGATTTTGAATTGTGAACTGTGTTTCATCTCTAATTTGGCTTTCCTAAACAGAAAACAACAGCATGTTCTCACAAAAGCGAGTTAGCACAGTTACAAATAATCTGGTGGATACAATTCATTTTTCACTTTTTTTCATTAATATTCGGGATTTAAAAGCTTGGTTGTTGTCAGTAGATGGATAGCAAAACATACTGTAGATGATTATTGGGACTGTGACCCCAGGTATCTGAGGTTGCAACTCTGCCTTTCCTCCAGTGTTTTACCTTCCTTATCATAGTAGAGGATCTCCACCTTGTGCTCTTCGGAGCCGAGCAGGGCCTGAGCCAGCTGGGCGAGGGCACTCTTCATGGTGCCGGGCCCCACCAAGAACTGGCAGGTACAGGGCTGCTGCATGATCTCTGCCCTGGCAAAACCAAACATCTGGCAGAAGCCTTCATTGCAGTAGATGATGCCACAGTTCTTCATCTGGGCATTGGCGATGAGGAACTTGCGATCTGAGGGGCAGAAGTCATATTACAGTTATGGAACTAAATCAATGTTGAAACATGCGCAGCAATTTTTTTATGTCCCATAGTGAGGGTTGGAACAAGGTATTTTGCTTTAAAATTCTTCAAACCTCCATGGTGTCTGGCCTGAGATGGCAGTTATAGCTAATGTTGCTTTGCTATGATAGCTAGTATTTGTTAGCAGTTATGTACTTTGTCATTAAACTGCTACCTTGTTCATGTGAAAACTGAATAACTTACAATTTCGGATTGTCAAAGTCCATTAATTAGTTGCCTTAGGAAGAATCTTGTAATAAAGAGTTAGGGAGTTTAGATATAGCTATGGTTAGCTGTTGGTGTCACACGCTTTCATTAAGCTAATGCTATGAATGCTAATGGTGTTGGTTTGTTTAGCTCTGTTTTGAGCGTTGCAAACTTTACTGTAACATGCAAAAACATTTACAGTGGGGCAAAAAAGTGTTTAGTCAGCCACCAATTGTGCAAGTCCTCCAACTTAAAAAGATGAGAGAGGCCTGCAATTTTCATCCTAGGTATACCTCAACTATGAGAGACAAAATGAGAAAAAAAAAATCCAGAAAATCACATTGTCTGATTTTTAAAGAATTTATTTGCAAATTATGGTGGAAAATAAGTATTTGGTCAATAACAAAAGTTCATCTCAATACTTTGTTATATACCCTTTGTTGGCAATGACAGAGGTCAAACGTTTTCTGTAAGTCTTCACAAGGTTTTCACACTCTGTTGCTGGTATTTTGGCCCATTCCTCCATGCAGATCTCCTCTAGAGCAGTGATGTTTTGGGGCTGTCGCTGGGCAACACAGACTTTCAACTCCCTCCAAAGATTTTCTATGGGGTTGAGATCTGGAGATTTGCTAGGCCACTCCAGGACCTTGAAATGCTTCTTACGAAGCCATTCCTTCGTTGCCCGGGCGCTGTGTTTGGGATCATTGTCATGCTGAAAGACCCAGCCACGTTTCATCTTCAATGCCCTTGCTGATGGAAGGAGGTTGTCACTCAAAATCTCCCGATACATGGCCCCATTCATTCTTTCCTTTACACGGATCAGTCGTCCTGGTCCCTTTGCAGAAAAACAGCCCCAAAGCATGATGTTTCCACCCCCATGTTTCACATTAGATATGGTGTTCTTTGGATGCAACTCAGCATTCTTTCTCCTCCAAACACGTCTAGTTGAGTTTTTACCAAAAAGTTCTATTTTGGTTTAATCTGACCATATGACATTCTCCCAATCCTCTTCTGGATCATCTAAATGCTCTCTAGCAAACTTCAGACGGGCCAGGACATGTACTGGCTTAAGCAGGGGGACACGTCTGGCACTGCAGGATTTGAGTCCCTGGCGGCGTAGTGTGTTACTGATGGTAGCCTTTGTTACTTTGGTCCCAGCTCTCTGCAAGTCATTGACTAGGTCCCCCCGTGTGGTTCTGGGATTTTTGCTCCACGTTCTTGCTATCATTATTTTGACCCCACGGGGTGAGATCTTGCGTGGAGCCCCAGATCGAGGGAGATTATCAGTGGTCTTGTATGTCTTCCATTTTCGAATAATTGCTGCCACAGTCGATTTCTTCACACCAAGCTGCTTACCTATTGCAGATTCAGTCTTCCCAGCCTGGTGCAGGTCTACAATTTTGTTTCTGGTGTCCTTTGACAGCTCTTTGGTCTTGGCCATAGTGGAGTTTGGAGTGTGACTGTTTGAGGTTGTGGACAGGTGTCTTTTATACTGATAACGAGTTCAAACAGGTGCCATTAATACAGTTAACAAGTGGAGGACAGAGGAGGCTCTTAAAGAATAAGTTACAGGTCTGTGAGAGCCAGAAATCTTGTTTGTTTGTAGGTGACCAAATACTTATTTTCCACCATAATTTGCAAATAAATTCTTTAAAAATCAGACAATGTGATTTTCTGGATTTTTTTTTCTCATTTTGTCTCTCATAGTTGAGGTATACCTAGGATGAAAATTACAGGCCTCTCTCATCTTTTTAAGTGGGAGAACTTGCACAATTGGTGGCTGAATAAATACTTTTTTGCCCCACTGTATATGTCATAATAATATTTCATATAGTAAGAAATAATAAAATGATGTTGAACAAATTCAGATACTGGTCTTTATCTATTTTCTGAAAATGTAAAAAAGGTACTGCTTTTCTTTAACATTACATTTATAATAAATCAATACTAAGGATGTTCACAATACAATTGCACTTACACTGTTTGATTTAATCAAACACGCTTCAAAATGTCTTGCATGGTCTCCTCTGACAATCAGCTTAAGTGGATCTGATTAAAGTCTACCACTCCATGGTGCTAATGTCATATTTTCCCCCGATAGCCTGAGGAGAAGATGTTGGCACTTTTATTTGTGGGTCTTTCTATGGGATTAGTTTTGTTTCATAAAGATAAAGCAACACTTTCTCAGAATCAAGCAAAACTAAGGGTTTAAGAGAAGAAAAAAACTGAGTCAAGCAAAAATAAATGTAATTTAAAAGATAAAACTATTCCTGAGGAAGATATGAATAATCAACAGATTTGAATGGAATCTCTAACATTTTCACGTAGAATACAGACAAAAGAGTGATTATACAAACATTTTTATTTTAACCAGAAGATGAATGTATATGTAAAGACATTTGGTCAAATTAAATGACACTGAGCAAGTGATAACAGCAACGCCCAGCGTGGATGAAGATGGTGCAGGTCTTTCTTCATGCCCCCCCTCCGTGGATCTGATGCTGTCCCCTCAGAGGAAGTGGGAAAACAGGGATAAGACCGCTGGACACCACGCTGTCTCAATGATCCACACTGTTAATATGAGAGGGAAATAAATGTTTTAGGAAATAAAACTCAGCTCAGTGGCAGTCATGGATGGTAGGTTTTCCTACAAAGAATAGAACTAAACTCAGCCTTGCATTGATTTTCATATCAAATTAGCGTGTTAATAAAATAAGCTATCATGGCTTATACTTGCATATCTAAACAGAATCATGAAAGCCTGTTGGTTGAGTCAGGCACACAAGTCCGTTTGAGTGTGTGCGCCGGTGTCTGAACGCTCACTCACTGCTAGCTATGTAGCTAACTGTCCCTGCTGTTAGGCTACTTAGCTTGCATTGTTATGGATCTAAAGGTATCTAAATCTAACTTTCATAGCACAACTATTCTTTACTTCTCACTTAACACAATAAAGAAACAGACCGTAATATAGTACAGCACAAACACAAATGATCAATACTTACATATATTTTCACTTGTAGTATTTTAATCATTGAAATGCTGGTTCTTCTGGGGGTGTTCTATCCATGCTCAGCTACCGCACTACAGCTGCACTGTACAATCGCTGGAGGACTGGGCTGTCACTCAAATCCCATACTTTCCCTGCTCTCACGCAACTTGAGGGAATTAACAAGTTGTTGCAAAATGTTATCTGACATTTTACTGATACTGTTTCTATTTTCTTTCAAAGGCCCCGACTGTTGCTTCTATCTAGGAATATCATTTCATGAGATTATTTTTATTTATCAATTTAAATGTCCGCACAGCTCATTCTTAGAAGAATTGCACCAAAGAAGCAGTTATTATATAATAAAGAAGAATTAGAGAGATTTGTCGCCAGAACTTTGATTTTTTGATTGAGGTCAAATTATTTCTGTACTTTTACAAGTGGAATATTTTCCATTGATTTATCGTTACTTTGACTTAAGTAAAGCATCAAAACTACTACTGCTGGAAACTGGACCACAGAAATGTTTTTTCCTGCAATGTCAAACCTTTGAGTATTCTACTCTGCATTCAGAAAAAATCCTTAATAGTAATTCCAAGCTAATATACTATCCAGTTCCTGTTATTGATGATTGTAATATATGTTTCAGCTGCAAAAGCATGCCAAAAACATTGTCCAGCATGAAAGTAAAGTAGGACAGTTTTGTTCGAAGCTTGCTAATGGAGTAGTGTAATGAGCTGTTTTAAAAGTACTTGCCTATCCACTGACTGACCCTTTTAATATTGTGTGGTGGAAATGGTTGAAACCGATGACATACAAATGCGTGGAGGGGACTCTTCCCTCAGTCCCTCTGTTTAGAGTAAATGGGTGAGCTCCGCTGGTTGAAATCTCATCCTGTCCAAAGTCATTATATCTGGCTCAGAGCGGAAACACTGATCGTCACAAGGTTGCTAAGCAGCACTGCTGTGGCATGTGCCCTCACCTGGCCGTGCACGTGCACGTGACTGCGGGTGCACATATACACACTTAGGAAAATACAGTAGTGGCATGACATAGTGGAGTTCTTTAAAGAAGCTTTACAGAATTTAGCATTTTTGGCCCCAGATGTTATCAGACTAAAACTGATTGAGAGCAAAAAAAACGGCATCTCCATTTTGGGTCAGAATCTGCTCAGGATGTCAAGGTTATTTTCAGCCCTAAATCCACAACATTGTTATTTTTGAATATGAGGTTGTTAAGGGGTAAATGTGTGAGAAAACAAAGCGTAAATTGGGCTGACTTTTATGCTTAATTGGAAATACTTGTAACATAAACAAACAATATAAAAACTAAAGAAATGTAAATGACCAATCCAACATCTGAATTCTCTCTTTGCATTCAGTGGAACATTTGAGCTAATTACATTACACACAAACACATTCAAGTGCAATAACACCTCAAACAGTGGGGAGAGGGCTGTTAATGGCCCTGACACAAAGCTGATTTATGTAACATTAATTAAAAGCCAACCCGTCTCCCATCTGTTCAGGCAACCGCAGTCAAAAAAAAAGAGAAGATATTTGGCACCATATAAAGAAGAAGTTTTGCACACATTAAACAATCGACTTTAATTTAAAAGTACATTCAATCCAGTTCCATTCGCAAAAATGCTCTATATTTGTTTACAATATACTGTTGGCCCCCAAGTTCTGATTATAACCACTAGAACAAAGAGTTGGGGCCCCTTGATGTGTTTCAAATATATAGGATTGGTTAGCAGTTCTCAAGAAATTTGACTAATGGAGATCTCTTTTTATGAAGTTTTTAAGCACACCAGTTTGGGTCTGGCCGCCACCAACCCAAACAGATCAAAAAAATATGGCTAAATCTGAATTGTTTAAAATGGATACAAAATATCCTACTGAGAACTATTTGTTTTATAATCACAATGTGCACCTGTGTGTGTGTCCTCCTAAGTCTGAAAGCATGACATGTTCACAAATCATCATGTGTAGCCTACTTACTCTGATCGTCGAATTTCCTGATGATAGTGTCCAGGTAGGTGTTCTGGAGCGCCACATGGCCGCGTCTCACGGGCATTTCGGTTCTGAGAGAAAATATTTCCCCGACACATAAACCTTACTAAAAAAGTAAAAATAGAAAACAGAATATAACGCAGGTAATGAAGTGCCACCTGTGGAGAAAACAGCCTGTAACCACTTGGAGCGTCAAAAATCAGGGATAGGAGGCAACTGATGGTGAGGGATGAAGAGGATGGAGAGCAGGTCTGGTTGCCAGGACGATAGCAGATGCAAGACGCAGTAAATAATTTTTAAAAAAGTATTCTAGGATAGGCCTACTGCAAAAAACCCATTCAACATCTCTTACGCCAAAAAAAAAAACAGCTCCCATACGATGTTGTCTTCCCAAGGGAGAAGACGGAACCTGTTTAGGGAGAAGAAGTTGAGAACAAAGCCGGGATATCTCAGTTTGTTAATATTATCTCAGCATTCTCTCTCTCAAGTTTGGCCACTGCACGATCCTTAGGGCAGAGAAGAAGCTCCCCTCAGACCAGACTCCCTGATCCACTCCCCTTCACCCTACTCGGGAGCGGCTGGCAGCAGCGACGAGTCAGCCTGTTATCCAGGTCAAAAACGGAAGTCAATTTGGTCACACTTTCAAAATAGAGTTACATTTATTCCACTTTTTTCACCAAAAACGTTTTTTTATTTAAAACGAATACCATAACAACTAGTATTATACTATAACAAATATGTTCAAGCTAGAGGAATTTATTTTGAGTCAGTACATTTTCATTTGTGGATTAGAGTTTACAAAACATATTCAGAAGCTGATTGAATTAGATAACCAGTAGTTTAGTAGCCATTTTTGCTAATCTTTTAAATGTATGATTAAGGAAAAATAACAAATAGTACAATACACAATAAGCTTTTTGGTAAACAAATGATTCTGATACTTGCACATATTCAGTAGAATAATCTCAACAAATAGAGACTTTTATACTTTTTAAAGCATTACACATGGGGCAACAACCCCCCATTCCATAAATTATATAAAATAAATATATATGTAATGTTTGGTCATATTTAAAGATGCACTGTCTCAGTGTTGTAAAACTGCCCTCAAATGCCCCTAAAATCTTTTGCAAGTGAGAACTTTTAAATATATAATTACATTTAGAGGTTATTAAAGAATAGGGGTTATGATTTGGGGAGATATGTTGAGATGTTTGGACTGAGCATGAATTAATATTTCTTAAATGAAGGGATGTTTTATTTTGAAATCCCTGTCCTGAAGTGATGTTTACACTAGCTGTGATTAGTTGACACAGTGATCTGACACTGACAGAGTGCAGACCCCCATCAGTCTACTCTGCTTCACTCAACATCACAAGTCTCTGAGCTCAAAATAGCAGCAACCTCTCTCTGTCTGTAGCTGCCATCACATTTCTGGAGTATTATATCAATCTGTAGTGATGATAAGCTTTAAAAGGCCACCCTTGTGTGCAGTCTTTTGAGTGTGTGTGTGTGTGTGTGTGTGTGTGTGTTTGTGTGTGTGTGTGTGTGTGTGTGTGTGTGTGTGTGTGTGTGTGTGTGTGTGTGTGTGTGTGTGTGTGTGTGTGTGTGTGTGTGTGTGTGTGTGTGTGTGTGTGTGTGTGTGTGTGTGTGTGTGTGTGTGTGTGTGTGTGTGTGTGTGTAAATATTCAACAGGTTTTAACCTGGACTCGAGTATTATGATTTTAATTTAATACAATCATCTTCCTGAACCCAAAAAGGAGACATATAGCAGGCTCAAGCTCTGTATTCAGAGACACAGCAGACATCCAGGCTAGGAGTTTCAATTGTTTACCTAAAGGTCATATGAGGGGGGCTTAAAGTGGCTTCTTGACACACTCAAGCACACGCACACGCAAGCACACGCAAGCACACGCACGCACGCACGCACACACACAACATATTTTTGGTTTTGTTTGGGAATATCTCCCTCCGAAGTTTGATTGAACATCTTGGCTGAGTGTTTTTTACAGGCCAGTCTATCGCATTTCACTGTCTCTCTCACTGTATCTCTAACAGCATGAACTACACTGAAGCTGCATCAGCGTTGAACTAAAGTCCTTAATATTATTATTCGAGTGGATATCTGAGATCTATTATAAGTGAAATGATTCAAATAGAGGCCATAATTATTGCTCATGCAGCTTTTTAAGAGATTAGTTGCAAAATTCCCTCTCCTCTCAACTCACAACATTTTTCACCCCTCACAAGAGGAATACTACTTAGATAAAGGACTTTCCGACGACATATGGCAATCTACATTAATTAACATGAACTAAACTTCAAGTTATACATTTTAAGGTTATGGTACATGGACTGCATCGTATTTCCATTGAACCTTTTGCAATCATATCAATATTTGGCACAGTACCGTGGGATCTCTGTCCCAATGTGGCGAAAGCATGAAAGCTTTACTTAAACTGCTTACATGAAAAGAAAGATTTCAAAAAAACGTGGCTGTGCCGTCTAATTATACGCCAATTAGCAATCAATAAAAAAACATTAATATTAATGTAAAATATGGATACCTCAGACATTTTCTTTTTCTCCCTGTCTTTCCACTTTGAATAAGCTGAAAGACAAATAAAACACTTTTGTACAAAAAAAGATAGACACCATTTTGAGCCATTCATGACCCTTTAAGCGTGAAGGTTGGTGACCTTAAGAAGCCATCACTCCACTTTGTCCAAAGAAACATCATTAGCTTATGTGTTTGTTGACAGGTTTCAGTCTGTAAAGGGTGTTTGGAGATCAGAGGGAGAGTGGCTTCACATGTTGAGGTGGTTGCTCTGTGTTTTGTCTCAATGGCCTTGATAAAATGAAGGCTAAAATTAACCAGAGCCAACATGCCATCTTCTGACCCCTTAGTGTGAGAGCCAGGACAGGACTGTGCAGAGAGGGCAGCGAAATACAAAGAGCCATAAAGACAAAGGGTGTTGGCTCCAACACTGGATAATAAGTGTGACTTTGTTCAGAATCCGACTGATATCTGCTCATTTAGATAATTAAAAATCAATCATAGAAGTTCAATTTTTATGTATCTACTAAAGATGTTATTTTTTGTCCCTTTTGAGGTTTTGCTTGTTTATTAGTCAGCAGGATATTCTAAACTTAAAAGTTGAATGTGTTTTTGCATTTGTAGAGATTATCTAGAAGTTTTTAATTATGCTTGTTGGATTTTGAAATATTCAGCAAATGTTTAAAAATGCATTACACCATTTCCTGAAGCCTAAGGTGACATCTTCAGATAGCTTTTTCTTATACAACAGCTATATTTAGTTTACTGTGACATAAAATAAACAAAAGCGGCACATCTAATCTGAGTACCTTGAACAAGTAAATGTGGGGCATTTGTGCTTGAAATATTAATTATTATATTAATATTATAATTATATATATTATAATAATTATTAATTAAGTTATTAAAAGAGCCTCAGATGAATTATGTATTGAACAATTCATCTACCTATTGTTTCAACTTTATCTTTGATGTCGGCTCAGCGCAGATAAACATTTACAAACATTTCAAATTTTTTATTAAACAAACTGTGAATCTGGGGTATGCACTTTCCAGTATGTTGAAGTTATTGCTGCACCCATAATAAGCCACTCATTAGGGAAGTAAGGAATGAATTCATGATAGCAAACCATATGGCAATCTTAATATCGCAAAAGGTATTTAGGTTATGCCTCTACAATTCCTGGAAGTCCATGCTTGTTTACTCCAACAACAAGTGTTGGCATTTTCTAATGAGATTGGGTGACAGTGTGTATTCATGTTTTCTGTAGCTTGCATGACAGCTATGGTCACCTCGCACCCGCTGTGGAAAGATAATGAGAAGGAAAATGCGCATCGTTGCCCCTTCCCAACAACTGTAGACGGGAAATTCTTTCAGAGCTAAACGTCAGGAGCAGATCCCCAACCGCCTGAGAGCTTTATCTGCCTCAAATTCCTTCAGCTCAGGGTCGCCTTCTGTGCAGACCTGAGACCCACCATTCCTCTGATAAGGGCTGGGCAAAACAGACACATACTGCACTTCACACTCAGTGACGCTTTACTTCGACTTACACTTCAATACACATCATCCCAAAGAATGTAAGGTTTTCATGTTACCACAAGTACCACAATCACCTGCAATGGAAAGCTTAATCCTGGACTAACATGTTGGGTCTTTAAAAGCCTTGAAGTAACTTGTACCTACATTTCTAGTTTGGCTGATATCAGGCTGATATGTATTTGTATTTGATTGTATTGCAGTATTTTTCTACTACATTGCCTGAATACTCACAGCAGAGCAGGCACCATACTGGATGTTTTAAGTTAGTTCAAACAATTTTAATTTGAGAGATATTTTAGTATGTGATGTGAAGGAAAGGTAGTTAATGACACCCAAGATGATTCAAAGAGTGTGCAACAGCTCGTAAAAAGGATATGTTTACAAAGGGAGAAACATAAAACCTAACAAATTGGTTCACAAGATTTGCTAGGTCTGTCAAATTAAACTCACTTACACACATTGAAAAAGCTTTTGCTCTCTGTAATCATTTCTCCCTGTTGGCTGTTAAAAAAACATCATCATGTTATTCCAGTAAGAAATGTGTTTCTCAAGATTCTTAATTGTTTTTGCAAAGACTGAAGTCTGTGAATTGTCTCCTCCATCACTTGGGCTACAGTAAGTACAATCTTTTTCATTGAACATATGTGCACCTGTGACTCTTTTAAAACAAACATGGGAAAGTGTGGATCTATCCTTTAAGCAGTGACACAAAGTTAATCAAAGTAGAAGAAGTATATATGAGGACACGACAACTCAAATTCCTCTATAACTATCCCTTGAAAAATGTAACCCACAGCAGGAAAAAGCTTCCGTAAATATTCAGGTGTTTAATAATCAACTGCAAAGGTTCATTTGGGTCTCATTTAAAGTGTGACTAGCCATTATAGAGCGTTTTGTTCTCAAAATAAACCTTAAATGCACCCGATCAAGCTTTTGTGGTTGAACAATTCCGGACTTTCGAATGGTATGTGTCAGTATTGAACCATAAGCCAAAAAAGAAGAGTACAAACATATGAACTATTTTGAAAAATGAATGAAAAAGTGTAAGAATCGAAACAAGAGGCATCAACTCTAAAAGACAAAATGTTTTATTCTTTTTAAGTAAACATTACGTAGCATCGGTCAATATTAATGTTATATTTCCATCTGCAGATATTTCTTCCATAAGAATTTGCAGGATTCATCTAAGATCAATATTAAAAAACAAAGGGGGAATACAGTAGAAATCTGCATGTTATTGAGAAGGGGTTGAGTGACAGCAGTGGAAGTTGTGGAGGGGAGAGGGTGGGAGGCACAACTCAGATCACAGCGTGTCCTTGGCAACGAACACAGCAACAGCCAGCTTCAGTGTAGCAGCACTCATTAGAGGCGAGGCCGGCTGTCAGCAACACGGCTTCAGTCAGCGTGCCGTGACTTCTAACCAGGCAGGAAGCATGGATTACAGTGTTTTTGCTGGAAAAGTCAATCAATCGTCCTCCCTCGCAGCCTCCTTTTACTTCTAACCCCAGCATCCTCACTTTTATAACAAACATTACAGTTTCCACTGCTTTGGGATTTGTTGGAGATCATCTCCAAAGCACTCTCTCGCTGCTATCAGTCAAACACAACATAAATAGGCCTGGGAATTTGGAGGAGATTTATTGGAGGCTGGAGGACAAGTCAGGATCCAAACAGTTTCTCCACACCTCCAACCTGGCTCTGTCCCTATCACGCTTGCTTGATTATGCTCCGAAGCATCCTTTTGTCAAATAATATCTTATCAGGTTGTGTGAGAGACAAAGGATAGCAACAGCTGCGATGAATGGAGAAGGCAGAAGAGCAGAAGGTGGGAGAAAGTATAAACACACTCACAGCTGTTTGTTTTGGCTCATGAGACTTCCTCTCAGGACTGCATAGGTTTTCACACACTCGTCTGTTGTGAGTTTTGTTGCACCTGTTGATGGGACACCTTTTATATGTATGTAACATCACAGAATATGGATGCCAATGTCAGTGTCCTCTGTAGAGAAGATGCAAACATTCAGCAACTGTCAGTCAACACTGTTTCTTTTAAATAAAACTACTGAATGGTGCTGGAATCAATTCTGTCAAAAACTCACAGCAAACATCATAGCTTTGATCAATAGAGACTCTGCAGTGGTTTTATCTTGATTGCCTGTCAGCTGTCTCTGTCTCTGTCTGATCTGTCTTTACGATTTAGTAAATGTTTACTACGGCTGCAACTTATTGTTCGACTAACTGTCGCAGCTCTAATGTCTACAGAACACTGACTGTCATACCACACATTTGTTGTTAATCTCCTGTCTTTTTTACTAATGTACCCATCAAAAGCAGCCATCGAAGACTGTTTGGCTCTAGAGAGGTTTGTGGTTGTAAAAAGTGAAAAAGTAACATCAACACATTAGCTGTTTGATAATTTCCACTCGTCTCCTATCTAAGCACACGTGTAATCACCCCGAAGTGAGATGTACTCATTGAAACACCTGTGCTGGCTATACAAGCTTTAACACACAAGCAGAGGCGACTGCTGCTCCAACAAAGGAATCAAATGCAAAATAGCACCCGGCATAAAATAAAAAAAGAGCTCAATTTCACCTGTCCTTCTGCCAAAAGATGCTCTAACATACACACAACTCTTATTTCCCACCGCTATCCAATTCTGGTGTCTGCAAACCCAAACTCCCTCTGGTACTTCCCTTGCCACATTTCACATACTCATAACATGTCAACCTCGACCATGCTACATATTAGCTTAAGACAATTGCTATGTTTTAATGCCTTCTCTATGGCAGCTAATCTGAAACCGTGCTAAAAAATTAAACAGGTTGCCATTGGTTTCCTGGAGTTTTCACTGGAATAGAACAAAATGGTACATACCATTTTAATATGAGTGACCTACATCCTGCTAACAGCTGTATAAGAGCTGAACATAGATTTTTTTTTGCAGAAATTCTAATGAGGAAGTCTAGGAGAGTTTAATAGTTAAGTCATGGGTTGTTGAATAGATTAGCATGCAGGTGATGAAGAAAGGAAAGAAACATGAAATGATGCACTGATGGGGGAGCTTTGGGGTTTGGAAACAAAACAACTAAGTAATAATCCCAGATTGAGAAAAGTCGAACTTTAAGGAAGATCTTTGTGTTCAGTTGTTGATTCCTTAATGATCTGAAAATAAAAGACAACAGAGTTAAAAATAGAAACAACAAACGAGTCCCCAGTGAGTTTTTGCTACAAAAGGCATCAGGTGTGCTGTGAGACAGTGAGTGAGTGTGAAAACATGCAGAAGGGTTCAACATTGCCCTCCAGAGGGTAAGGTGAGAGGTGCAATGTGCAGTGTTGTTTGCTTCAGTGGAATGTTCTGTAGAAGCTCATACCTCCCCATCTCTAGTCTCCACGGTTCGAACCAAGATGCTTCTCTTCACGTGGGCCTCGGGGGTTTTAGTGTCCAGGTTGGTTTCTAAAAGATGAAAAGACTCCAGTTAGTGTAGTGTAGACATTTTTTGTTATCCTCTCTTTGATGCCATGTATTATAGTTTACACATTTAACACAGTAAGAGTGAATATACTATTCTGATTGCCCCAAAAGAAATAAAAAATCTTTTGTGAATGCCTTTTTGGAAAAGTTGGGAGAAAGAGATGGGAAAAGACCAAATCTCTTATGGATATTTAAACAGTCTTCTTTACTAATGATTTCAATGACCCCTTGATCCCCTAGATTAAAAAAGATGGTCATACTGTATGTGCTACTAACCTCTAAACTGCAGGTTAGAAAAGCTCTTAACTGGAATGGTGATCCTGAAGGAAAAAGAAAAGATAATATTTAGTATCTTTTTTTTTAAATGTTGCTGGTGCTAAACCAACAAAGCTGTGTCTGACCGGCTCTCCTCTCCCTCCAGCAGCTTCCTGTAGGTGGCGATCTCGATGTCCAGGGCCAGCTTGACGTTAAGGAGGTCCTGGTACTCTTGCAGGTGTCTGGCCATCTCGTCCTTCAGCGAGTGGATGTCGTCCTCCAGACGGCTCACTCTATCCTGGTAACCAGAAGTCTCCATGGCGAAGCGGTCGTCCATCTCCCGGAGTTGACGTTCCAGAGACTCGTTCTGAAAGAGGAGAGAGAAGACGGAGAGATGAACACCAACATCTGATGCATCAGACTGAGGTTACTAAACTCACACTCTTATGTTACATTTCAACCACACACATTTTTTTTTTTTATTAATGCTACACGTACCTCAACTGCTATGTCTACTTTTATAAATCTAATACCTACCACTACAACGTTTTCACTAATCCCTCCTTGCTTCTATTTTGGCACTTACTGCTGAATCAGTGTTATGATCTCCATCCAACTTAACATTATTTTTAAATAGCACTATTTAGGTCATTGACTTAAGGCAGTTACAACATTTGTGTTTACTGTTTGTCCTTAAGACCCCTCAGAAATAGGAAATTGTATAAAAAGGGGAACACTTTTACAGGCAAGCTCTAAATAGGGCTCATTCTTTTAATTTCACTTCCATATAATATAGAACCAATAGAACAAAAATGAGTCTTGATGCTGTCTGAATGAGCTGTTATTATGTGGCATCAAAATATATCATAACAATATTTCAAGTGTAAAGTTTCCTGTCGAAAATATGTGCCCAAAATGTCTACTAAATATTTGATTGAAGAAGCAGCATAATTTAAATCTTACTAGAGCTGGATAAGACTAATGTTATGTTCTCAAATACTGTCTTCTCAGGGGTCAAGTGGACTTACTGTTCCTCGTAGAGCCTCAACATCGCAGGTCAGCACTTGGACCTGACGCCGGTATTCATTGGCCTCCTGCTTGGCCTGGCGCAGGGCTTCTGCGTTTCGATTGGCTGCGTCTGTCAGGTCAGAAAACTGTACAAAGGCAAAAAGTCTGTGAATATCTTTTCACAAGGATATTTTACTCTAATTACTTTAATTCTCGGTACTGCCAACTTAATGAGAGACTCGTGACCTTGGATCGGTACCAATCCTCGGTCTCCTGCATGTTGGAGGTTGCCATGGTTTCATACTGGACCCGGATGTCCCTCAGAGCAGCAGTCAGTTCTGGTTTGGATACATCAAGGTCAACATGCACCTGCTGGGCCATGAGCTGCTCCTGTAACTCACGCAGATCCTGAGAGAGACAACAGTAATGAAGAATTGATTCAAGTTCAAATGAGGTTCTTGATTGTGGTTGGCAATAGCTAAAGTTTATTTTGCAATATTTCAATTTTTACCTCCTCATGAGTCTTCCTCAAGAAGTTTATCTCATCCTGCATGGCATCGACTTTCCTCTCTAAATGGACACGATTAAGAGAAGCTTCATCCACATCCTATGCAAATAATGAGATACATAGAGATATAAAGGAGGCCAGTGAGACTAAACGAAAGTATGAATTGTTAAAATCATGAATTTAGAGAAATATCAACTGAATTACCTGTCTGTAGGCATTCAAATTGTTTTCTGCATCCTGTCGGAGACCCATCTCATCTTGCAACCTGGGTAAGTCACAAAGAAGCAGTAAAGGCGTGAAATAAAAGTGCTTCATACAGTAGCTGATCATGGACAATGTCTAAATATACATATCTAAAACTACACATTTTGTTATATTGAAGCCCATACTAAACATATTTTAGAATAATTCGTATTCAACAGGAAAGCCTACAATATTTACAGTAGATTTTTATATCGCAACATACATTTTAGCATATATTTATTTGGGATGTTTTTAAATAATGACAAATGACTTCTTTGCTCTATGCCTGATAGTAAGGGACTGTAGCAAAAGCACACAAGCACAATGAGACTCAGCTGAAAGGGAAGTTCATGCATCGTTACACACTAACTCCAGTCTAACAGCCAGAGGAGTTTCCCACGGGATGGAGTTTACAGACAAACACAAACGCACAAAAGGGGGTCCATGTGTGCAGATACATCCTCAAGCACAGACACACAAAACACTGAAATCTGCCTGAGGCATAGCAACATAAATGCCAAGTAACATATTTTGGTAACATCTGCAGTGATTCATGCAGAGTTCAAGGGAAGCAGCAGAATCACTATATTGACCTTTATAGCGACGGCCATCACTATTCACATCTTTCAGGATACCAGCAGCTGCTGAGAGTTGAGAGGAGCCCGAAGTACAACTTTCTTTTACCCTAAGGGAAATTAAATCGTTTATTCTCCTGACAATTTTTAACAATAAATCCATACCAAGTAGAATTAAGTTAAAAACACAAAAAACCTGGCTATGCGCATACAGTGAATCAGAGTTTTACAGTAACAGGGGACAAGAGAACATCTGCCTGCCTGTCTCATTTGTGGAGGGCGGCCATTGTGTTTGCCTTATTCCTCCACACTCACTAAGTGGCAACGAGGGGTTCAGACAGGATCAAGTTTGTAAAGAGGGATCCAGGAGTAAAGCTGGAGCAGAGCACGGCAGTCTGTATCACAACCAATCGGAGACAATCCAAATCTGCATATAAATGCATTCCTAATTAAAAAAAAGAAAAAAATCTCAGCTGTGCAACAGACAAACTGTTTGGAGAGTGTTTTAAAATATGGAAACGGACTTTCCTGTAAGGGTATTAAAAAAATTCCCCAAGTAACATTTGCAGAGCATAAACATTAATGCAATGCCAAGTTGACCAACATTAGTTTTGTGTCCAACTCCAGCTAGGGACAAATGTAAGTCCCACTTTCCATAAAACAAGATGCATAGAAGAGGTTAAAAAAACATGATATGTCTTAAAGTTTTGAATTTCTAGTTTTACTGTTCAAACAACTACGTTTACATATAACATATTAAGCTTTTCTGTCAAGTGCCATCTTTAACATAAATGTAATGTAATCATCAGAAAGGACAAGTGAGAAAGCAAAAGTCAGCGTTCTTATAAGCCCCTTTTAGAGGCTGTGCATTGCACTAACATGCTTCCACCCCCAGGAGTCCCACCCTGTTCCATCTTACCTCTGCTTGAGCATAGTCACATCTGCAGCCAGGTTGTCCTTCTCTATCTCCAGCCGAGCTTTGCCAGAAGTGAGTCCGTCCACCTGTCTGCGAAGCTCTCTCAGCTCCTCCTGGTAGATGTCTCCCATGCGGCTGGGCTCCTTCACCTTCAGCTGGTTCAGCTCCTGCACCAGCACCTTGTTCTGCTGCTCCAACAGGCGCACCTTCTCTATGTAGCTGGCAAAACGGTCATTCAGACCCATCATCTCCACCTTCTCGTTGGTGCGCATCTCCTTGTACTGGGCCTTCATCAGGGATTCAGCTGGGAAATCCAGCCGGTCCATGGTGCTGCCCAGGAGCAGGCCCGTTGAGCCCAAGGAGATCCGCGACACAGGGCTGGAGTGGGTGAAGCTGCGGGGGGTGCCATGCCAGGAGAGGCGGCTGGAAGAAAGGCTCCCAATTCTGACTCCTGTGCTGCCGGAGCCCTGAGGCCCGTAACGCTTCCTGTACGAGGACTGGACTCTCTGACTCTCCATGATGGGAAATGGAGCTCACTCGGGGCAATACCAGGGCTTTTATAGGCGAACCCCCCCCCCCCCAAGTCCAAAGCAAAGAGGCCAAAGGGTGCAGCAGAGAGAAGGGAGGGTGGCAGGCGGTGAATGGGACAAAAAGTGAGAGCGGAGGGTTGGTTTACATGACACTCAAAGAACTGTGTGCCAGGGATTGTCTGTGCTCGTCCACTCAACTACAAATGTCTCTCGGCTTTCTCCATCTCTCTCCCCCTCGCCTCCTTTCTCTCCCCAGCCTAGGACTCACTCTCTCACTCTTACTTTACTTTTTTTTGTCTTTCTCTCTTTCTTTCTGTCCCTGCTGAATGAAAAGGAATTTGTGTGACAGGGTCTGGCCACCAATTCAACCTGACCACAGCACTGCCACAACAACACAAAGTTTGATCAAACAAAAAGAGTTGGAGCTTTTGGGAAGAGATCTTCAAACTGGTAGGAGCAAACAGCAAAAGCTTTAATAAGGAGAAGATAAATTAGACACAGAAATGGTGAAATGGTATTCCCTTCAATCCCCCCCTACGTTCTATCTGTCCTATCTTTATAATGAAGGCCAAAAAAAAGGCCTGTTTGAGGCAACACATTTTACACATCTTACATCAAGGCATGCAACAAAAACAAAATGGTACACCAGATTAAGCATGATGGATGATTCTAATGATTCTAATGAGCCCATGCTTTTTCTGCTACACATTTCTTTTTAAACAGGTTAGTAACATGACAAAGTCACACAATCTACATTTGGACAACCATCCTGCTGCAGGAGCACATGCACACATTTATGAGTACAGGGGTTGTTTATAGAGGCTCCAGAGAGACTGTAGGACTCTGGGCTGTTCACTGTGTTCGGGTTATAAGACGTCCTGTTTGGCTCCAACACAGATGGATGGTAGAGCCGAAGAGGGGAGGGGGCGGTGCAGGCCTAATCTGACTCCAGGAGGACAGAGGCTGCGTTACCAAACCATTTTCACCCATTACCTTGACAACAGCAGGGCTGGCTACGTCAGCACACTTCAGCTGATATTTGTCAGACTTATTTTTGAAGGGCATGGTTTGTTGAGATGAGATTGATTTACTGCCTGTTGCCCTTCTCCAAGTGTTGATCTATGAAGAATATTTAAGGTTTTAGAGTCCTATGACACAAAACACTGTCACAAAGAAAATCTTAAAGTTGTAAGAAACAAATGTTTTCCTTTTACTTGTCATCATAAAGTAAATGTTTATTCTACATGTACCGGCTATAGAACTATGGCAACATCTGCCTCACTTTTTTCGTGAAATTCTGTCTGCCAGGTACCTTCCCTCAGAAAAATTAAGGATCGATTTGCGGCCCAAAGATCGTCAACCATTTTGCAATAAAAGTAGAGTAAAGCACTTTTGTTTTCGCCGGCAGCTAGCTCACCCCTGATTCAAAGTCTCAATGTACCATTTTCGCAGTTACTTTCCCCAGTAACAGAAATTATCAATCTAAATCGAAGAAGAGGTCAGAAATGTATACAAACCAATGGGTGCCATGTCTTGGGAAACAGCCGGTCAAAAACTGTGAGCACAATTGGAAATGTTCCAGCATCGATTAATCGGTCAACTCAAACAAGATTTGTAGTTAAGGAGAACAGAAAGTAGTGGAATCATTTAACTGTGGTGTTGCTGCAGGTTATTAAACCGTAACGGCAGTGGGACATAAAGGACTTCTTTGTTGCTGGATAAAACCAGTGTGGAAACGAGTGGTACTGGGAGACAGTGGATAAAGCACCGTATGACTTTACTATCTGGCCTTTGAGTGTTGTCGTTGTTAAGGAAGCAAAACAACAACACAGTGTCTTGAATTCAAATTGCTCTCTTGGTAATAGAGGTAAAACAAGATGGCACACTGTAAGTCTGGCAGAGATTTGTTGATTTAAAGGCTCTATTGCTAAGGATTAATGCCGGGGTTGCATCATTAAGGTGACACTAATTGTTTGAGCTCTCTGGATTTTTTAGACAATCACGGCCGTTGCCTCAGATCTGGTCTCTGAGGTAATATGTCCCGATGATTAAACATCCACAGAGAGAGAAGAAAGGGCGTTGGGGTGCAGACCCTTCCCTCCCTGCTGCTGGAGTCAATGCAGGGCCAAGCCAAACAGCTGATTCATGTGTCGGACATCAGGAGAGCACATGTGCAGGACTTACAGGAAGAAAGGGTGCAGGCAGGGTAGAATCTTAATGCTTCTGGACTCATTCTGATCTCACGCCAGGGAGACATGGCTGCTTTGTGCTCTGGCATTTTACACCCACAATCCCCAGTGTGAACCTCTCCTCAGCCATCCCTCAACCTCACTGATGGCCACATACCAAATTGAATCCTGTCTAACGAGCTGGAAAAACGAGCAATTTAGCCCCACCTTGATAACTACATCATGGCCCTGATTCCCAGGATATTAAAGGGGGAGGAGTAGGCCTTGATCTATAGTAACTGAATTAATGAAACGTGTCATTTTGTACTTCTTTCCCATAAATCATGAACTGAATTAAGCAAGATTAGTTTCCAACACCTGCGTTAGCTGTCATGAGTGAGGCGTATGGCTGCCAAGCAATTTGAAATAGATCACATAAAAATGCATGTAATTGCTAATATTGGAAAACTACAACAAATAAAAAACATATACGAGTGTGTGCGCATCTGTATGTGTGTGTGTGTAAGAAGAGTTGGGATGTCGGGGGGGAGGAGGGGTTTGCTGCCTTTAAGTAGGATGCCTTTGGTTATGTTTATGTTTGTTCTGCATTTATGTATAAAATGTGAAACAACAGAAAAAGATATAAGAACACCCACAAAAGAAACAAAATATTATAAAGTAGCATGAAAAGAGTAAATGTACCTAGTTACCTTCTGTCACTGCTTATGAAAAAGTATTATAGCAAAAGCCAACTTAAATATACCATTTATTTTAATATACCTGGAGGACTTGACTGCATCATTAAATAAAACCAGAGTGCAGCTCATTTGTGCAGCTGAACCTTAACTAGCCTACATTTCTAAACCCTGAGAAGTGACAACTTAAAACTAAACAGATACATGCTTGGTTGAAACGGAACCAGCAATGCCTCATGGGAATGAGCTGTGTCGAAAATCTGGGGGCTTAACTTTGACAGATAAGCAGGCTAAATGACTCGGATCCGCCGAGGTCCAAACAGAGCGCAGCCACAAAGAGGGCCGGTTCAGACCCGAAGCCGCAGTCTGTCTGTCAGCAGGAATGCTGGGGCCCAAATACACAACACACAGATCTGCATACCACACACAGCGCATAACAAGCAAAGCACGCAGACACTGTCTCAGATTCTAGTCTGTTCAAAAATGATGGGTGTTTGTATATTGATACACAAACTGATGGTCATCAACTCTTTAAATGTGACTCAGATCTGATCAGATTTGTATCATTAAACAGGTCTGAGAATCTTACCATGCAAGCTGCTCTGTGAGGCCACCTGGTTGTGCTTTGCGCTAAATACCATCAACATGCTAACATGTTAGTTAAAGTTAAGATGATAGAATACAGGTGTTAAGCGGCTACATTTCTTTTAACTTTATTTTAGTAGTGTTTGCAAACTCACTTTATCTAATCGGCACTTAACGCATAGGATGGAAGCACATTTCTGCAAGTAAAAGTAATAAAGAAAATGAAAACCTCGCTTTGTGAAAACAAAAAGAGATCCTAGAAGTATCAGAATGTATTATCTTTAAGCTTATTTCTCGAGGAGATAAGTTATGACACATCTTCTGATTTTGAGATAAAGTTGTTATTTTCAAGAAAGTTGTCATTTGTTCCAAATACCAAGTCATTACTTTGAAATGATCTGTTATTTTTAGTTTCTCCTTATATAGAGAAACATTCTTCATCATTATTTGGCGAAACAGGGTAATATAACTTTTGAAATAATTATTCATTATTTAAAGTTGCACATTATGTCTTACAGGTTCCCATCACATTGGCAGAAGTTGATTAGTTTGACAGATATTTGGTTAAACATCCACATCTTGGATGAATTCAACTTTTGACCTGACTATGGCACTAGAGGAAACATTAAGTAATCACTAAAGTAATTACAGTTAATCTGCAGGGACATAAATGTGTGTGCAAATGTCATTGCAATCCATTGCTTATTTGAGAACATTTCACATACTCAATAGGATGTTGCCCTCTGATGAGAACCATGAATGTCAGACACCAAATGTAATGGCAATCATCTTACTCAAATAATTCCAGACATATTTCAGTCTGGACTAAAGTGATAGCTGATATTTCATTATATATGGAAACCCAACATGTTCAATTCAAGATTGAACTGCTCAAACAAATACTTTCTGACATATAACATCTAAAGGTTAAAGAGCGAGAGGAGAGCAACGGGAGGCGAACCTTCACAAAGCGCCTTGAATGTTGGGCAGCTGCCAGCTCCTTCTGTTCCGCCTTAATATAGGGACATTATTAGATACAGAAATGTTCATCCTCAAGCATATTGCTATAATTTCTTTGACAATTCTGCATGTGTGTTTTACCAGGTAGAGTGAATTGATTCCTTGAGGGAAAACTAATCTATTTATGAAAAACAGGCTGCATGTACAGCTTCATTGTGAAAAACAAACAAAAGCTTAAACAGAGAAATACTTCAATCCACTGTCGCCATGTCTAGAATCTTTCATTGTGAGGGTTAACCAGAATGAATCAATTCATAAAAGGCAATAAAAACCAAACCTGTCAAAAGCAAAGCATCTCTCAAGAAAAAGGCCCTTTGTTCAAAACAATCTGCTTTCCCATCTCACAGCTAGACACTGTTTCAGAAACCTCTCCTTCCTGTGTGTGCCTTCTGTTTTCCTTCATGTGAAAAAAAGGAAGAACATAAATGAGGGAGAGCAAGAGAAAAAAAACGCGTGCATCAATCGAGTCGCTTCTACTGCCAACAATGAGGTCAGTCTTTCATTTACTGGACTCACTGATTCTGAACAAGCCACAGCTATTCTCCTACACATGAACACACCAACACACACTTCTTAAAAACTATTTATTTTGGAGAGAGGGCATGACATATAATATATAAACACTTTCATTAAAAACATACTATTCTTTTCTTGCTGTAAAATACATTTGATACATTTCGACTTTGCACTGCAAGTCCTGTCGTGATACATCATCATTTATAATATATAGATCTCTAAACAACTAGTTTGTATTCATTTGCTTACCACAGGGTTCTTTATCCTACTGTCTTTTCCTTAAAAATAACACTTTTTTAAAACACTGAACATATTTTAGCTGCCTTTAACCTGTAGCAGCCCCAGAGAAAGTTTTTATATTAGCTTAAAGGCAGCAGCAAGCATTTTGCCCAGCAATTCATGAAATACTGGACTCGTCTGAACCCTGGGGTAAACAAAGTCGTCGTATGGGATGAACAGGGAACTCTGCGCTCCAGCACTGGCTTTGATCTGGCTCGTCTTTGGCTCACACACACACACACACACACTCTTTCATTACTGAGATCACAGAAAAGTACTCCCAGCAGTTAAGCATTTAAAGGCTTCATTCATGACACCTTATCGATGTGTCAAAGCGTTATAAGTTATAAGTAAAAGTTTCCTAAGAATGTGTGGAAAGGTGTTTTAGCTGGAAGAGGAACCAGACAGGCAGAGTTGGTTTCTCACCCATTCTTCTTTTATAAACCCCAATGTCTGCAAAACCAGCTGCTTTCAATGATTTACTGAGTCCTGAAAGTATCATTAGATATGACACAGTCTAAATATAAAAAAATATATTTATACACATTGGCTTATAAAACATCAAATTGGGATAGACATGGAGATATAAATAAAGTTTTGACATTTTTCACATTTGAAGTTAACAATATCTATGAATTTGGTAAAGAGGACAAAAACATTCATTTGACATAAAAGTGCATCTGATTTTAAATGGATCCTCAAACTAAGGCTTCTCATTCAGGAATGTTTGGGCCAGACATATTAGGCAAAAGCCAACGGAAATATATTTTTGTACTTTAAACAGTTTAAAGCTTTCGTATAAAACTGATCAAGTCTGAGGCATTTCATCTGCCCCTTTTTGGCACTTTGTCGGCTGAGAACACCTGTGATGCTGAAGAGCTACAAGAAGAGAATGGCAGGTAGATGGATAAGTCACATTGAGGCGAAATGTAAAACATGAGAGAAGTCAAAAAGAAAAATCCGCCCTCATCTCATCGGACACTGTTATATCTCATGCTCATACTTCTACAGTTAGGAGGCAGCAATAGTGATTGTGGAGGGAGTGTTTTCTGCTTTGGAGAGACATTTCAAGTTGTATCTCTGACTTAAATCAGGTCCTGTGGCTGCATAGCCTCAGTTAGAAGCTCTATTATTACAATCACCACTGCTCTGAAGGCATTTCCAGAGTCTTCAAAACTCATCTAACAATCTTAATGAAAAAAACATCCACTTTGCTGCACTATGATAAAGAAAAACGTGTCAGTGGAGAAACTTTTTGTTGCTCTTATATATTTTTACCGGTTTACTAAATTATGTTAAATTGTGGAACTAAAATAAGACTTGTTCTGTTATATAAACTCCAGTGTAGCTACTCTACACATATATCCAACATCTGTGTTTCATTCAATATACTCAATCATCTAGTAAGAAATGCATCAAACATAGCTTTTAACTACTCTAAGATCTTAGTTTTCTTGAAAAAGAAACTAGACAAAGAGGAGGGGGGGAAATAATTAACACTGTTGTGCACCAGGTGTGTGCTGAAGCTTTGAAATGATGTCAAATACCTGATCCCTGCCCAAAGAAGTGAACGCAAATACAGGAGAGGCAACTGGATGAATACACAACTGTAGCATGACTTAATGATGCTGCCTTTGGAGTGCATCGTTTGTGCACATAAGAGTGTTTGTATCCGCTGCCCACCAGATACTTAATGTTTTGTTTCCCCCTGGTGGTGACTCTTGTAAGAGCATGTACTGGCATTGGTGTTCAAGAAATAGATGCTGCTGTTGGACGTGGGGGAAGAGGCACGGTGTGTTTTACACTGACTTCTAGTCCAGTTCCACGTCCAGGTTTCTGCCATGGATGGGTTTCAAGGAAGCTACAGATACTGATTAGGCTAGTCTGTGGTAAAAAGTTAGAAACCGGGCAGGTTTCAGCACAGAATCTGGGAGAAGGGATGTCTGAGCAGCTCCTCAGCACTGGGTCTCTGTTTGGCCTCCACAAAAATGCAGCTGATGAAGTCCCGTGCCTGGTCCGAGGTGTGTGAAGGCAGCAGTGGGTTGGTGGGCTGGGTGGCGATCTTGAATATGGCCGCCATGGCCTCGTATTCAGCCCATGGAGGCTTTTCCGTCAGCATCTCCACCACGGTACAACCAAGGCTCCTAAAAAAAAAGAAATGACATTACAATACATTTAGCAGACGCTTTTATATAAGGCGACTTACACAAAGTGGAAATAACCATAAAGACTCTGAACAGCAACAAATCTGCAAGTACAAGTTGTCTAGTCACAAAACAAGCTGAAACAAATACCACATACGAGCTTCAGAGGAATGTTTTGAGTTAAAACTTTCACACTCGCTGTCTGCGGAAGGCCTCCTCCACCTGTTTGGGAGCTTTACTGAGAACCTGGAACATACCAACCTCTGTTACGACCTGTCTGACTGGCCTTCAGCCAATCACATCACAACACTCATGGGTTCACCACCCAATCAGATTGCATGAGGGAATGTTGTGTGCTCTGTGTGGGAGTGTGGTAGAACGTGGGTTACATACTGCAGGCTTTACTCACTTTATTTTTATAAATCTTCCCGCTGAGAGCACAGAGCTTCTACCACTAGATCCAACTCAAAATTATGATGGGAATGAAGGTTACTACATGATACAAAACCTAACAACTACATTTAAAAAGCCAATATGTTTGTGTTTTCATGGAAGTCACACAAATACAATGGACTGCATTATATGTATTTTGTATCCGGTCTTTCTGAGTCCTCAAAGAGCTTATAAATACACCCTTCACGCATTCACACACATTCATACGAAGGCAGGGGCTGCCATGCAAGGTGCTACCTGCTCAAGGAACACTCACACACCATTTCAACACCATCAAGAGCAATTTGGGGTTATCTTGCCCAAGGATACATCAACATGATAACTGCAGGGTAGTACCATTTATAATCTGCTCTACAGCTTTGAGTAAGCAATTAAGTATTCTTCCAGGTATTAAACTAAATGGGTTATATGTATTTCAATATTGAGATGTAGGCACCTTATTTAAAAACATATTTTAAATTAAGTTGGCCATAGAAAGCATTCATAGGAATCTACAATTTGTGCTCTGAGAAATGGCTTCAATTAGAAGACCTTCTTACCTAATATAAATATAGCTTAAGCATGACTTATATCCCTGAAACATGTACTGTGCTTGATGATCTGGGATCAAACATTGAGCTGGAGCGCTGTGCATCTCCTGGTCTTACCAGACGTCAGCTTTCCTCCCGTAGCCCTCTCCACTGATCACCTCGGGGCTCATCCAGTACGGGGTGCCGGTCACAGAGCGGATGCCAGTGCCAGACATGCAGATGGTCTGCAGCCTCTTGCTGGCACCAAAGTCTCCGAGCTTCACGTTGCCCTCTGAATCCCGCAGGATGTTGGCACCTGAGTTGACATGGAACACGTAAATATTTGATACCCTTTCACATACTGTCAAACATTTGAATATCAAAACTCTGTCTAAACATTGATCTAGTGTCAAAATAATATATGACTCTAGCCCCTGTGTATTAACAGGACTACCTTTGATATCCCGGTGTACGATCATGTTGCTGTGCAGATAGGACATGCCCTCCAGGATCTGTCTTGTGTACTTCCGTGTCACGTTTTCTGTCAACGCCCCGTAGGCCTTCAGCTGATCTTTGACTGAACCCTGATAGGAAACAAGCAAATGCTAAACAAACCAGCACACACACACACTGTGAGCACATTACGATTCAAGACCACCAGTCCACCCCCTCACTGAAGGTCTAAACCGGGAACACAGTCAGGATGTAAAAAGAAACACATATATAACAAAACTTAGAAAAGCTCACATTAGGAAAAAGTAGGCTAATTGATAAAAAAATAGACTGATAAACAAACAAAAATAATCACATTGTTTGCAGTGTAATTTAGCTGATGCATGCTTGAATTGATATCGGAAAACAACAATCTTGGGTTGAAAGAGAGACTACTCGGCGTTGACTTGCTCTATGGTCATTATTTGTGGATGCCAAGACCTAGAAAATATAAACAACTGACTGACTGCAACAATGTGACATTTGTTTATTCTGGTTCTTGACCTGCTTTAGTACGTAGCGCAATCTTTCTTTATCTCTTTAATCTCACTACTTATTTAGTCCTGAAAGAAGTTGGTTACACAACTAAGGCTCAGTATCCCCAAACTGAAACAATGTTACTGAGTTCCTAGAAAAGGTTCCTGGAAAAGTATCTGCAGTTGAAAAGAAAAAAGGTATTTAACTTAATAATGAGCATCATTTCAGATGGAAGGAACAGAGGAAATCTGCCAAATCACACTTCCTAATGCCAACATCACCAGATTAATATCAAATCAAAACATTTAGTCTCGGGAACTAATGGATGCCCTCCTTTTGCCTTACTCATGTCTTTTTTGGCTTTAAATGATTACACAGTGACATAATGTTGGATGCCAACTTGTCTTTGAACAAATAAACTGAGGTTAGGGAATTATTGTCATTTGTTCAACCAGCGAAAAAAAACATTTATCTGTTCCCTAGCTGGATCTCTGAGAATAAAATCTGCTGGGACTCACCCCCGGCATGTACTCCATGAAGATGGTGAGGGTCTTCTCATTGTGGTCTCTCAGACAGCCGTAGTACTGAACAATGCGCTCGTGGTGCAGATTTTTCAGCAACTGGATTTCACACTCCAAAGCGCTGACCTCCTGTACAGACACAATGAGAAGCAGGGAGATTACAACATGAAGACTCAACCGCTCAGACATAAAAGCTCAGATTTCTGAACAATGCCGCTTTGTTTTCATTTGTAAACCAAATGCACTTTCCGGACATGCCAGAGAATGCTCTGTCATATCTGTTACTGCTGATGACGACACATCTAACCATAAACACAGGAATGACAAACAGTTATTAATCGCTGCATGTTGAGCCAAATGTGAAACCTTGTGTAAAGAGAGTAGATGTAAATCAATTGCACAGTCCCCCAATAGAAGAGAGGGAAGTCAAATGAATCCCAACACAGAAGCCGGTTTTAAAGAAACAACGGATTCCAATGTGCTACAAGCTGGGAGGGGGTGAAGGGGTAATGAAAGGCCAAGGCAATGACCGCCCCCCCTCCCCCACCACAACATCCGTCTCCTTTTTAGACACAGGAAGTGACAGTGCATTTTTCCTCTGTGGAAGACAGGAAAACCCATTAAAATGGGGAAGAGGGGGGTTGAGGGAAGAAAGAAATCTCTTCAACGCTTCATCAGTAAAAAGTTGTTTTCACTTGGATTTCAATGTCATGTCTTTATAGCAACTTGAGTTGATATCAAATTGTAAATAGTGGTTATCTTCTCCCTCAGTACCAGAAAGATGAAAGGGGAAAGCATAAGACAACCAAGCTTTCTGTCTCTGTGAAAACATGAACATTTGATCTCCATGTGCCTCACCTTGCTCGTCTCAGGACTCTCTGGATCAAACTGGACCTGCTTGGCAGCCAGTTCTCTCCCAGTATCCACATCGTAACACAAGTACACACGACCGAACGCTCCCTGGCCCAAAAGCTTCCCCCGCCGCCATGTCATCGGAGCACTGGGTGCTGCAAAGAAACATCACAGATGTTCATTTGTTTCTATTTAATATATAGAACATGCCATCTTGCATAGCATAGAAAAGAGTACACAGCCTTTAGTTTAAATAGTTGAAAAAATTATTATTTTCTCTTTTACCCTTCCAACAAATGTGCCTAATAAGCAAAGCTAAACTGACGGATTTCTAATGGCACAGCAATGCATATGGCAGGGCTATTCTATTAGTTTGGAATGGGGGGCGGTTGATGAAAATGATCCAAAGCAAATGGGCCGGGAAAAAGATGGCTTGAAATATGAGCTATCATATTAAGAGCTTCAGATACTGTAAATAGTGGAGTGCGTATATTTTGTTTAATTCAATCAAACAACATAGGCCCAAGGCCTTTATAGTTCTAAATGGCAAGTTCAGAACTCAGTAGGCCTACATGTGAAGCTAATTTAACAATCAACATCATTTCATTTGATTTAATTTAGGCAAAATTATCTAATCATTCACGCAGAGATGCAATCAATGACAGGAGTTGTCACTACAGTAGCCAGTAGGTGGGTTCGAAACCCGAGCCCGCCAAAGTTTTCAGGCAATGCCTTCGACTATCTCATAATTTAACACCATCTCTGGAATAAATGGCACTCTGGCCCAAAAATAAATCTTTAAAAAAGAATGATGTAGATTACTTTTTAACATTATTCTCAAAGGGCCAGTAAATATCACCCCGGGGCCGGGTTTGGCCCGCGAGCCGCCAATTGAATAGCCCTGGCATATGGTACAGTTAGCATAGGAATCTGACACACTTTACTGACACAACTTTTAAGTATTGTTTCCAATTTCCTGCTAAAAGTCAACTCTAGAGGAAAAACTTTTAATTAGATGATTAGGTATATATATTAGCCATTGAACCCTGCAATGCATCATCTAGATATCCTTTAAGAATAATAAGGAGACTTTGTTTTGAGTCTTAATGGAGCAACACTCACACTTGTGCGCGACAGGACGCTCTTGGGGCCGCAGCCTGCCCTGAGCGTCAACATGCTGCCAGCTGCCCACACTCTCCTCGCTGCCATTGAGCGACCGGCGCGAGGGCACCAGAGTGAACAGGTTCCCCTGGGGGCGGCGGATCCTCGGGAACGTCCGCCGGCCTGAAGGAGAGCAGGAAAGAGGTTGGCCCAGGTTAAAAATCTCATGACAAACAGAGGAGATTAAGAGAGGAAATGGTCTAAAGAGAAAGCATGAGAAATAAGCTACATTGTCAGATAAGATACCAATGCCGGTCTTACCTTCACTGTGGTCTTTATGATGCAGGGAGACGTGATACCTACGAGGAAAGGTGCCTCCTTTCCCTGCTACCCTGTCATACACATGATTCTCCCGGTCTGAAAGTAAATATCCAAAGGTCAAATATCAGGAGGATTAGCCTGTAATTGAAACAATTTAGCTCAGATGCTCACTGAGTCAAATGAGCTACATTATGACTCTCCCTTGAAGACTATACTTTTGTAGAACAAGGCAGATCTGGACTTGAAAAATAACTGTAGTTGTAGATTGTATTTCTTCTATTTTAAATGTTTTTAGCTTTGGTTTATTTATAAAAGGCCTGGCCAGGAGGACTAGTATTTACAGTTTTCTTTTATAAATGTGGCTTTTGGTTTGCTGTAAAAACATGAACTCTTATGTATCGTTCACAGTGTCCTGATGGTTAAAAATCAACACAAAGAATGCTTCAACTCATAATATCTGACTGAATTGCTTGAACACAATATTTGCCCACGGGGAACGAGAAAATCATGGCAGCTCTCACCTGAGCCCTCCTGACGATTATCAGGATAACTCTTTGCTCTATGCATTCGAGACTTTCTCAGTGAGGGGCTGTAAGAGAGGAGAAGATAGGAAGAGGAGTAAGAGATGTTGAGAGGTATAATTTGAGTGATAACATAAAACAAATGCCAGAAAAATAAGAAATATGAAAGAAGAAGTGAGTCTCTGGCAGGCAGATCTGTGCTCCTACCTGTCTGAGTTGCTGTCTAAAGACTGACAGCTGCCAGAAACAGAATTGTCTGCACTGCTCCAAGGATCCAGCACCTGCACAGGCACAGTGGAAAATAAAGGTGCTTTGTGAACACACATTCATTTCAGCAAAAGCAAATTCCACCTTAATAACAGAATGTATTTAAGAACACTTGAATCAATAAGCTCATGTTTCAATGGCTCCTCTTGCAATGTATAGATGGATACATTTGTTTGACCTTTTACCAACAGCTTTACAGTGTCTTGCAAACTTGAAGAAAAGGTATTGAACCTTTGAAGACGAGGTATTTATGGGATAAAATCTCAGATACAAAACACATGATTTATACTTTAAGGTGGATTTTCTTAATATCGAAGCAATGACTCACACACTGATCGCTGGTCTCAGGGATGAACTCCCCCTCGCTGTTGATGCTGGTGTATGAACCTTGGCGGGCGATCCTCTGCTGGCGTTCAGGCACGTAGCCAGGAGGCGGTGAGCTTCGCCCCGTGTTCTGAGAACCTGGGATAAGAAAGGAGTAAAGATCATTAATGAAACATTATATATATGAGAAAAAAAATCATAACCACAACAATTACACTAAACAATGGAGGATTATTTAATACATATACACATCACCACTAAATTATTTTTATTGCTGCCATCTACAGGCCTGAAACACACGGCAACAATATGCTGTGAGGAAATCAGTTGATTTCATGATAATGATATTTGTCTAATTTTTAACAAAATGCCTTCTTCATTTATGTTGAGATGAATTTGGACATTAAGCAGCACTAACAGCAAATATGCAGTACTTGATGCCACATTCATACAACTCACATACATGCAACTACTGTCATGAATAAATGTTATTTTAATATTCAGAAACCCTCTCCCCCAAAAAGAAAAAAGAAAACATCTGTAAAAATACTGATAGCTTCCATTCTGAGTGAAAAGAGCAACAGCTGTCAAAGTCCAGCTCTGAGGCCCTCCTGCAGTCCCTTCATCATAACCCAGGCCACTGCTCCACGAAACTAATAGCATTCTGTAATCTGATTGGCTAATGTCCAGCAGGCATCGTCTAGTGATGGTGAACGGGAAAAGGAAGTGGAGCCATTGCTAAAAGGGGAAGCCAAAGAGAAGGCGACACACAAGGAAATCCAGGAAGTAAAAAAGAAAGTGGCAAAAGCACAACGACATGACAGCTACCCAAAACTGAATGTTATCAAAACGTTAAGAAAAAAAGAGCGTTTATATTTCCTACTTTTAGTCACTGGATTCACACTCTTTTTGGAGATAAGATTAAAAAGAAAGTTGAATGACGGGTGAAGATTTGTACCAGTTGATAGGTGGCGTCCCCTGGGCTCTGACGATTGGTAGGCCGTGCTAACGTCTCCAGTGGACTGCGAGGGTTTGACCCTCACCTGCTTACACGGCACGTGGTGGGAGGGGGAGGGGGCCTGTAGTGGGAAGGAGGAGAGGAGAATAGTAGGCTTAAAAAACATTCAACACACGATTAAACTTCATGTCAGCAAGCCAGTTAGTGTAATGAGGAACTTTGATTTCACAAAACATGGCTCAATGGTGAAGAAATGTCAGTGGTGCAACAATACGCTGTAAATGCATGCCCAGTGTGTGAGTGTGTGAGTGTGTGTGTATTACATTGCTGTGCTCCTGAGTGAGCAGCATGATCCTGATGCTCTTCATGTTGGAGCTGCGGTCCAGCAGGTCGATTGCCTTGTCCAGGTCATCCTGGTCTCGCAGGGGGATGGACAACTGCGAGGAAACAAGACAAACACAGAAAACATCAATATCAACAAAACATATATATAAACAACCACATACATAAGATTCAAAAGCATACAAACGCTTTTTGAAACATTGTTAAATGTACCAATGTTTAAATGTTTTATCACTTGCATACACACGGACCCACAAAATACGATTTTATTTTAATTCTCGTAAATGAGACACGTGTAGACTCACACAAACATATTTGGAATTGATTGTAGAGCGAAAACTATCAGTTGATTGTTGGAAAATGAATCAATAACTTTATAAAATATATAGATTGATAGATTTATAATAATCCAAACCTTCCCTGTTTCCAGCTCTCCACTTTACCTCATTGTTCATATAGTGCAGGTCAAGCTGCTGGCCAAAGACAGTCTTTACTTTCTGGTGGATTTCCTCGAACTGCACAGGCCTTCCAAACATCAGGATCCTACACATTACACAAAACAAGAAGCAAGAAATCATAAACAAAAGTTTTAGAAGAGATTTGTACCGGCTGTTAAGGAAACAGCTTTCTACTTACATGCACATGTGCACGCAAAATACACACAAGCTGCTGTTTGTAGAGTGTGCAGATTCCTCCAAGTACACCTTGCATATTTGAGGTTTGTGCTGGCAGCCACACTAACCACAGTTCTTTTCCCCTTCCATCCTCCAGCTCACATACCAGTCTGAATTAAGTGCTGGTCTTAGTCTTTCTCATGAACTGGAACATGTGACGAGGACAGCATGCCTGAGTGTGTTTATGTCTCTGTGTGAGTTTATGCTCTCTCTCCCCCTTAGATATACATCCATTTATGCATGTCAAATGCCTACACACATGCACATACGCATACACACACACAAAGAAGAGAATGACAAATTAAACATACCTCCTCTCTCCTGAGAACTCAAACTTTATCCTGACATCGTCCTGAAAGAAAACAGAAACAGTAAGATCAGAGATAACACAACTAAATGACCATCGTAACTATCAGAGATGTGTTTTTCCCAAAAGAGAAAACTTAAAAAGACTGACTTACTCATGCTCTGCCTTCACTTATTGACCTTACACAAAGAGTATTCGCAGGGAAGAAATATCACTCTGCACCTCCTTCCTCGCTACATCACTTGCCAAAAAACCCACTTCCACTTATAACAAGTCCAAACTTAAGTTATTGAGGTGGGAAAATGGGAGAGAATGTGTTTCCCAGGGGGGACATCTCTGGATTTAAGCAAACATTACATTACACATGAGTTGGCTGTTTTCCGTGGCTGCAGCTGCAGTAGAAAGTGAGGGTGGGCTACTTATCATCCACAGGCAAGATATATTTTTAGAAAAGAAGGTGAAATTAACTCAATGTATTAATCAGTGGGTGGTTACCTTGGGAATTCATGTACCACTATGTCAAATTATCTAGTTGTGTGGTCTAGGGGAAATACTATAAAACACGAATATACTCGCACAAGCGCTTTAGTTACACTCTTTGTAGCAGAGGTCCAAAAATGTAATACTAACATTGACAGACCACTGGTCATTAAGAAAAAACATAATTTCTCAGCATTTAAGACTCTCCTGAATATTAAAGGTATTGTGATATATACCAAACACAACTTAAAAACTCTTAACTGTTTCCTTTTGAAACAAATCTAAATACGTGTGTTAAGCTTTTCATTCATGCTGTGGACGGAATCTACAGTAAGACCTACAGTGTTATAAAATGTTTGATTTCTGGTGATGTGGTTGTACCGCACCTGTCTGTTGGCCTGGGCGGGTATCTTGGGTTTGTTGCTGTCATATGACAACACAGGCTGGCGCCGCGTCATCTGGAGGGCAACCAGGTCCTTCATTATAGAGTGGAGAGCCTGCCTCTCGTCTAAAGAGGATAATGAGTTGGGAAAATACACAATTAGAGTGTGGATTGGATAATGGATGGCCTTTGTGTTTCTATTTGACGGACAGAGAGCGGTATCAGCCCCTCAAAGTCATTTCTGCAAAAAATGTTTAACTATATCCATATTGAGACTATCCTGTGACAGGGTATTTGAGGCAAATGAGGGAGCCCTGCAGTGTTTTTGATATGCCTATTCCCATGTTTGATCTCAGGGCAAGCTCTGCATTGGCTGCACTGGCTCAAGGAGAGAAAATATTCTCCTTGTGAAGCTTGGACAGACATCATACAGTCCTGGGGCAGCAGAGAGAACCAGACCCCTATCTCCATAACGCAGACAAGCAATCCTTCATCCGACAGCGTCTGGAGCAGCAGCTCTCACAGGCCGTGGCCTCAGGGATAGTGTTTGTTGTGAGTGTATGTCTGTCTTTATCTCATGTTGAGAGAAAACCATGCTCATAATTTCTTTCTAACACCAGAATTTAGAGAACTTACTCATTGTGGCAATGTTAGCTCACGTGGTCTTCAAACCAAGTCCTCAGAAACGTGTCTGTGGTGTGCAAATCCACCAACAGCCTGGAGTGGTAAAAGAGAAAATGAATTTGTTTTAAGATAAAGAGTGTAATAACTTACGATGGCACGCAAGCATGTGAGTAAGACAGGAGATGACATATGAAAAAGGTTGTTCAGCATACAAGTACCTCAGCCCATAAAACATCACTCAGTGGTAAATATGACTAACATTAGGACGAAGAAATGGGGAATAAACTGAAGGTTTAGATGACAATGTGGCTCTAAGCCTATTTTATGATATGCAAGTAAAAGAAAAGACAGAATATTGTTTTACTGTGAACTAAGCAGAACCACATTTCTTTTGCAGTACCTTTTTTATTCATAGTTCCTTGCAGACATTTAAAAAACATGTCATCTAAGCCTGCACAACACATACCTAAAGATGTGTCTGAGTGAGTGACCTGAACCTTGAGTGAATGAGAAAGTCTGCAGTGCATGAGAATGTGAATTGTGTGTTTTGCATTTGAAAAAACATGACAATTGGAAACGGCTGAAATTCAAGCTGCACTGGCAGTGATCAGTATGGCACGGTTTAAAAGGGAAGTTTAACAGCGAGTTTTCCTCCATTTTAAATATCTACCAGCTTTAAACCTCTCTGATTGCACGAGCTGCAAAACCCCCCAACTCAGCTGGGTTATCGCTCCATTGTTAACAGGGCAATATTACCGGCCTTGTATATGCCGTCAACAGCACTATAAAGTGAGGCATTTCCTTTTATGAAGAGCGTTTCACCAAATCTGTACTGTTAAGACATTTTATTCAAAGTCAACTTTATTGTCAATGTTCTGTGGGAAATACAAACAGGTAGATTGAAATGCTGATTCTCTGAGTAATTTAACAAAGGAGAACACAAATTTAGTTTTCACAATCACAAAATATGATGGAAAACATTGGTTGGTAAAAAGGTATTACAATCAAAAGACAATCACCCAACATCTCCTTAACTTATCTCTGCAGGGGAGGATACCACAACTCAAATTCTCTCTTTATGAAACCTTTCAAACCTGCATATCTCATTTTGTGAAACTCCTTGGGATTATCTTCATGCTCTGAAACTTGAAGCCAGGGATTGCTGTTGCACTAAATGCTGATTTGGCAGTTCTGTATGGCTTAATAAATGTAATTGACAATGATAAAGTGGCCTGTTAGCAGTCATTT
Source organism: Notothenia rossii (assembly GCF_949606895.1). Lineage (NCBI taxonomy): Eukaryota > Metazoa > Chordata > Actinopteri > Perciformes > Nototheniidae > Notothenia > Notothenia rossii. Next base: position 20,628,148 of record NC_136906.1, read on the forward strand.
GGGGTTTCTGGAACTGTATAAGAGGTTGCCCATGGCTCTGAAGGACATGCTTCTTTAAACTAGTGGACTTGATTTGTCACTTATCCAGGTTTATCTTGCAGATAATTTGCAGTACCATTTTCCACTCAACTCAAAGATGCAGAGATACTCTCAAATCAGGTTCATCTGTTTTTTGGTCAGTTCAATTAATGTGAACAATCATGTGTAATGTTTTCGGGTTATGACGGTAAACTTTCAAGTTGAAGAATAACATTTTGTTGGCCATTGTCTCTCAAATAGATGCATGTGCACAAAGGGTAAGCACACCAATGCACATGAAGCATTTTCCAGTTATGGGTCTGACTGTTATAGCAGTATGTAAATATCTCCATTGCAACAAAACGTAAATATGTATTTCATATGGTGTGCAGGTTTGGTCATTTTCTCTACAACTATGTCTTAATTTAGCTGCTAATGGCAATCTGGTTACTGTTGCTGCTTACCCCTGTTCTGACCACGATGAGCCCATTTGTATATACATATGGCCATATCAAGTCACTACAAATAAGAGGAACCTCTCAGTCATATCCCATGACTGGTCTAAAACATTGTCGAAAGAAAAAGATATAAACCAGAGTCCAGTGTAAACAAGGGCTACAGCTTGCCTAGTAATATACTGCAGCAAATCCAAGCATTTACATTATATCTGTGGTTTGCTGCTTGCTAAGCTCAGGAAAAAACTGACTAACTTAATTTACAATATGACAGTTATTAGACCAGGAAACACCAGTGATGATGGAGCCTAGAGAAAATGTTACAACTGTCTCTCTGAGGATAGACTGGCACAGTCAGAAGGCTTTTTGAGAAGAAAACGGACAGCATCGGTACCTGCGGCAACTCATTGACTCTGTGGATTCTGGGTAATAATCACCCACAGGAATGCCAGGCATGTCTGTCTGTGGTTGGCAGACCGTTAACACGCTGCTTTCAGGCTACCGCTCTCATGTTCTTCTGCCAATGGAGTATAGGTACCAAGTACCTAAGTCCTTCAACCCTTTGAACTTCATGCATGTGCCCAGCGTTTGGAAGTTTACTTTTGAAATGTAAGTTTCATATTACCCTCTTTTAAAATGTTGTAACTTATGTAACCTTGTTGTGCCATATTATCCCCTGTTTAAATGTGCAAGTTGCATGGATGTAATCACTTTAGGACTCTCAGAGCCATCATCTCATCAGGAGAGGCAATGCTGGAGATGTGTGTACCTCAGGTCCCCTGAAGTCAACAACGCAACAACTATCCTCCCTGTCCATTCCCCCAGAGACCCTCTGCTTCTCCTGATTGTAATGACCTCCCAGGTGGAATGCAGAGAATTCAATGGAGAAAGAGGCTGCGCTCTACCAGTCCAGTCAGCTGTGCCCGCTTTGTTTTTCTTGTATCACATTTCCAGGACTAGCAGGGTTTACATGGATTTTCTTCCCCCCTCTCTTTTCTGTCTGCTTTGAGAGGTGTTTAGTCTGAGGCTGTTTTTCCCAGCCACAGTTCTTACTCTGTCTTTGGCCAGTCATGCATCTGGACTCAGTGCTTAACAGCAAAATCCCCTGGCCTGATGACTCTCCTGTTTCAGGTGCACGTGTTTTGGGTTCAAGGTAACCCACCACATTTGAATATTGCAATGTCAACAGTCTCAAAATCTCGTTACTTGCCTTGGCTAAAGTTTCAAATGTTGCTTGTAATGTTTCAATACATACATACAGATGTATTTGTATAGAAAGATACAGAGGGATAAGCTCGACAAAATCTCAAGGAGTTTTTAAAATCTTCCTATTCTGCATTACAGATGACAACATGTGAAGGTTATAGAAAAGTTAACAAAGATCAAAGAGAAAAAGTAGGAGGGCCTTCTGAGGTACATACCTTTGTCCAGTTGGCACAGCTATCAACATCTATCTTTACATGTCAATAACAACCCATGACACTATCACAGAGAGGGCTTATAGTTTAACTACAATGAACAACAAGCACATCTCATTCTTATTTTATGTTTAAAGTGTTCAAACCTGACAAATTAAGCCCTACACTTGTAAGTATTTGAGTACATACATTTCAAATGAATGCAAAGGACTTATTGCAGACCATGAATAACTCTCTACTTAATTGGAAGCTTTATTTATTGGTGCTTTTCCCAATAAATAATAAAGTGAATTATGTAACTAATTTAACTCTGAAAATTAGATACATATTTCAATGCACTTCCTTTCAATGATGCATCAGGAACTAGAAGGATTGCTGATTGTGAAGCAGTCTTATTTAGTATTGGTAAAATACCTCCTTAATAAGTCAATTAAAACCATACTCAATTAATTACATACAAGCATATGACTTTAAAAAAACAATTATGTGTTCTGTTTGATGTTGTTTTGTTAAATAATTAAGTGTTCTGTCCAAATGTAAACATGGTGGTGCTGTAATTGAGGATGCATGCTCAGCCAACCGACCCTGTGTAAATGAAGATAAATGAACGCAGGGAATGTGATTGAAGACAGTGTTTATTAAACGAATCCTAGAACGAGTTTTGCTCCTGTTCGGCCATGTATATTTGATTCATTAGGCCTATATAAACATGTATTTGATCTTATATGTAAGATTTGTTTAAATTGTTTTAATTAAAATGTTTATTTGCTTATGTTTGGTACTGTTTCAACGTTAACATACAATCATATACATGTGTATCATACTTTCTAACAGTGGACGGTGAATATATAATTTAATTGAAATGGAAATTGACACAACCTGTAGTCAAAAATGTTCCCACATGACCTGAATGCAGCATAATTCAATCATCAAATACCTGTCATCCCTATCACGTGCACAACTCTCACCTGTGGTTTGCGTCACCGGTGTCTCGCAGCAGGGATGACGCAGTAGTTCCAGTCGTCGCTCACGTCCATCGGTGTCCACCGGCAGACCGTCACACCGGTGAGCGTGTGTGAGAGTGGGGCGCCATGGCGGGGCTGACCCCCCCCCCCCAGATAACTTCTTCAACGGAAAATTAACGCACTCACACAAACGGACAGTCTCCAGGTTGTAAAAACAAACAGACAGCTGTGATTTTAACACAGAAAATGTTCCAATGGGAAAAAAGCAGGCTACATCAGGCTTCTCCAGCTGTGTCCCAGAGACTAACTCCTGATCCGCTGCAGCCTCGGACCTTTGGAAAACTTAAATTTCCAAAACATGTTTTCAATGTTCACACACGACTCTGCTAAGCATGCAGATCAGGGCGCTGAATACCACCAATCACGAAGCACAAAAACCACCAAGAAAGTTGTGATAATAACTGTATGGCCTGTTTGAAATCCATTTGTAAGCAACAGCTTCGCCAGAGGAAAAGACCGAACGATTTCCTTGATTTTGATAGCCCCTCTTCCTGCTAAATTTGCAGATTTTCCTTCTCTGCGTTGCCAGGTTGGAGTCCACAATACAGGCTGCAGATATCCTTATTCTGCATATCCCATCATCTCATTGCAACTTAAATTTTTTTTTTTTTTAAACATATAAGAATGCATGTGAATGTCTAATAAGAAGTATACTTTATTAAGTGCGCGACATGTTGCAAAAACTGGCTCAAATATACGTTGTTGTACACATAACCTCGATTTACTTTAGGGGAGTTCGATTAACTCCATCGATGTTTTACACCTCGCAGAGCTTCGTACGTAAATTACGGTTGCTAAAAGTATTAAAACTGATTCTAATGTGAAAGAAAACGCAGCCTTCTCTCGGAGTCACAGAGTTTGCGTGCAGTTTCTTTAGCCGACTGCAGTCCACAACTCCCCCCCCAAAGCAAAACAAAGTAACAAATAATCTCCAGCCGAATACGTCAAACTTCCTGACAGAAAAAATATCGCCACCGGAACCTGCTTTTTTAAACTTCAACAAGTCGTGAACACTTTACTCCAAAGTCGCGTCCATGTTTTCCAAATGCTTCACTCTCCGTCCCCCATATGGGTGTAAAAACATGGAATTATTCCCAGGGGGATTTCTGGTTACTAAACTATCTAAATAAACGCCGTGCTGCAGCGGGAGCGCGCTGTTACTCGGTCGAAATCTTTCTGCAAGCGCGCTCACGATATTGTTAAAGGGGCGGACCCAGTTGTGACGTAGATCGCTCTCATGCTGCCTTCATAACTATAGGAAAATCCACATTTAAGGTATCATTGTGCACATCCACGCAGCTTTTTGCCATTATATTGATGCACCAGTGGTAGGGGAAGTATTCATATTCTTTAAGCAAAAGTGTTTTTTCTATTTCTATTATATATACCTTCTATATTTCTATTAAATATTCCTTTATATTATTGATGCAATAGTACTTATTAATTACTATACATGTATGCCCACATTGACTCCATAGATCGTATTCCCTTTTCCATGCACATCTTTTGTTGATGTCTTTATGTTGTTAACCTGTTAACCCTTACCTACTTTGTTGTTGCAAATAAAATGAAAGATCTAAAAGTACTAATTTCATAGTTCATAAATACTGTGGTAGAAATATATAACATGCATTGACAAATAATCTTCATTTAAGGTCTAATGTAAAATAAGCCTTTATTGGTCCCCATTGGGATCATTTGTATGTTGTAGCAGTGCAAGTTCCAGAACAATAGAGAAATGAAAAAATAGTATGAGGTTTGGGAAGCTAAAATAAAGTATAAAAAATAAAAATGACTTAACTCAATGTTGAAAAATATCCTCTGACTACTATGCAATAAGATATATCATTATGTTATTACTAATGCATTTATGTTAAAGCATGATTTTACTGTAGTAGTTGGATTAAATAATTTCTAACAGTTTGTTATAGGACTGCAACTAATGGACATTTTTATCACAGGTTTATCTTTGTTTCTTTATCGTTTGGTTTCTAAAGAAATCTGAAAAGTGAGAATTGATATCCTAATTACTCAGAACCCAAAGGGACACATTCAGAATTTCAGCAAATCTTCACATGGGGAAGCAGGAGCCATGAATGGTAAAGCCAACATCGGAACTTATAAAGAGTCTAAAAGTAGAAATAAACCGACAGGAATTTAACAGTTGGACATTGTCATATTCTCGCATCAAGAGATTCAGTCCTTATTGTCCTTGGAATTCAAGGATGTATCTTTCTTTACATTAATTAAAACACAAACATCACTGAGTTAAATCAACACCAGCATTTATTTTTTTTCTCCAAAAGCATGTACAAAAGAAAAAGAAAGAAAATGCACAAAATGATTGTGTGTATATAGGCGTAGAAAGGGGGGCGCTTACATTTTAAAATGTTACACTTTCATAACAAACTAAGTAACAGAGAGAAGGGAGAAGAGAGGATAACGACTGAAAACACAGTCCAAGCGTCCTTTTGCTGTAAGGCCACCTCAATCCACAAGTCAAGTCTGTAACACAGAATACATTTTCAAAGATGCATACATTTAAAATGTCTCGTTGACAACAGCATTGAAACGTAAGTCCTCAACAACATAAGCACAAAAATGAAATGACTCACAGGTTTAACATTTATGACGTTAGTCTGCAATCATTCACCTGAGCCTCTTGGCACCAGCGTTAAGAGTCTGCTAAACTGAGAAGTTGCAATTCACAGATTCAGCAGTTGTACCTTGGCGAACTGCTTACAGAGAATGACAAAGACAGCATTTCTAGATACATTACTCTTGATTTTAAAGCATTCTCAGGGTTTCAGATGACCATTTTATATTGTAAAATATACATTGTCAAATACAGAACTTTGTACATTTATGTGGATAAGAAGAGGTTAGATGGGGGAAATGGCTGGTTGAGTGACATAATCTTATGTTTAAGAGTGGGCCTCTAAACTAAACTGGTCTGTTGCTGAAAAGGCATTAGGAAATTTGTTCGTCAAGGTGTGTGCTCATTTGAAAAAGTAATAAGGTCAGCAATTTATTCCTAAGGCTTCTCTTTAAAAGAAGGAAAGTAGCAGATATATCCATCCATGTACTGCACAGCATGCTGAAATTCACAGTAAACCTTCAGTCAGAAAAACTACATTTTGTGTCATTCAAGTGTAAGACAAGTCTCAGTGGTATTCGGACATTTTCCTTTTATGAGATATTTGAGTGCTTTGACTCATTCTTTGTATAGAATGAAATATAAAGAGTAAATTGTGTGTAATGTGGTTAAATTCTCTTTTTGGAATAAAAGTAAAATAAATAAAAATGTCTCCAGTGCAGTAGCTGCACTGGAGACCGAGGCAACGTTTTCAAAAACTTTGAATAAAAGGCTAAGTTGAATTGAGGGGCAAGTCATTTTTCTTTCTTTCTTTCTCACTAGACACTGTCAAGCTCTCCCCAGCAGGGGGTGCTCCGCAATGGGTTTTGCATGCAGCATGCAGGAGCACAATGGGGACTAATACTGTGACAAACCCTACCTCAGCCACTTTCTTTAAATTCATTACTAAGAAATAGGTCCAGGCGCTAAGATGTATTTAGCTAATAAGACAGGAGATTAGAACAGGAAGGCATTTATTTAAAAAGAAAACCTGTCCACACTTACTGGGGGTAACAAAACGATAGATGATCAAGACACTGACTAAATTGGATCCCTCTATGACCACCATAAAATAACTGTCCAGCTATATGAGCACTCTCAAATACAACACAGGGAGAAATCACAACAAGACAACAACAACTGACTGATGAAATGACGAGGGAATAAAATGTTGTGGTTTTCTACAAGGCGTAAACTCTGTCCTTCAACAACCTGGTTTGTGACAAATGTAATAATCAATTCAACCAAATGTTTACAGCAGCTCTCAAGATGTTTCACCTGCCGGAGTGAGGGATATTTACGGACGAGGCCTCAGTTTCCCTGTGATTATCTTGTCCGGTGATCATGTGTGGTCATATGTGCAAGACGAGAGTACAGTAAGGTGGGGAATGTTCACTAATCACAAACTACAGCTATACGTACAGATAGTATACAAAACACAAACTGAGAATTCCATTAAAATTTCCACCATCAATAAAAGCTCAGAGAGGATTATCTTATGCCACGACATTAATCAAATCCAAACTCAGGCGTTTCTCAAAAACCTTAAAAAGTGATTAGCTATGCATCAATGAAACAAATAAAATCATTCACGACACAAAAGATCAATACAGTCATAAGATAAGGCTATTAAGACCCAGTCATCCCAACATGCAAGGATAAGACTAACAGTGGTCAATAAGAACAAACCACGGGATGAAGCGAACAATGATGGAACTAAAACGAGGTGAGTTGTTGCTGATGTGCGAGGTTATTCTACAGTACTCTGTACCCTGTTTGTTCCTCAAATATGTGAAACCTAAAAAACTGACAGCAAAGTCACAATATCGAGGAGTATTATTAGGATTTGTGTATTTTAAATAAGTGAAACTATGTGTTTTTTTTTTTAATCCTTGGTTGAAAATTGACCTGAGTGTATACTCTACTGCAAAAAATGTATGCTCTTTAGCCCCTCTGAAATGTTTGCCTGAGCATACAGTTTACTTATTAAAAAAGGAAATAAACGGTGCAAATTCTTCAAAAGAATACGAAAAGAAAAGTGATTATTTTTATTATACTCCCCATTTTGGGGAAGGCTTTTGGTCACAATCAACTACCAACTCCAAACGGGAAATTGGGGAATAAAAAAGGAAAATATAGATATCAATTAAATTGAACCCAAAAAATGATCCCCAAAATTCATTTTTAAAATAGTATGGATAATGACTGGCCAGTCATTTCCTGTTTTTGTTCGTGCCTGTATTTGTTTTGATGGTATTTAAAAAGCGAGTGAGCGCGTGGGTGATTTAACAGTGCCCCAGCATATGAAGCATGTGTTCATCGTGATGTATTGGAGGTGTTAGGAGGAGGAAAAGAAGAGGCATGGATGAGTGGGACACAGGCAGGTATCATTACGCCGTCTTTGTTAGATTATCTCCCTCCTTGGCGGTCCAGAGCTCTTTGTGCTGTTTGCGTCCGAAGCCCTCGTCGTAGTTGCCTTTGCTTTTGAACAGCTGCTGAAAGTGAGGTTTACAGTAAAATTCACCCTGAAGAGCTGCAAAGGTTCCAAGACTGCAGGGAGAGAAGGAATACAACAGTTATATATAAAACCAGAAGGTGACAGGAGAAGAAGAAAGTAATGTCAACAAACAATTTCATAGACCACATATGCAAATGATAGGAAATAATAGGAACAATGATGCTTTCATACTTGACATTCATAAAATACACTGATCTTACACTGTACAACCACGACCATCCGGGGAGATTACTACTTTTTAAAGGAGTCCAAAAATAGTAATGACATTTACCTAAGTTTGGCGTTGCAGTGCTTGCAGCAGAAGCATGTTGAATGGAAGACCAGGTTGTTGGCAACCAATCTCTCCATCGGGTAGACGGTCTTCTCGCATGATGAACACACTTCCTTTTGGGTCTTAAAGCTGAAGGACTGAGCACATAAACATACAGACTTACGACCAGACACACAAACAGGCAGTGTTCTAGGCCTCCATGCTCAGTGTGATGAAAGCTGGCACTTACAATAGACACAAACCCCAGGAAAGAGTTCCTTTACTCTGTTTGAGATCAAAAGGCTGATGAATGTGTAGTGGGGCAAGAGTGACACTCAGAGAAAAAGATCAGAGCATACACATGAGGAATGAGATAGAAGAGACAGGCGATGCTTATATTTACCTTGGATCGCTGGACAGGTTTCTCTTCAGTGGTATTCCTGGTGTCCTGGATGAGCGAACAGAAAAACAGACGGGTAAACAAATGTATTCAAATGATGCCTGTTATGTTCTTAGGGGATATTCAATGAATAGTTTCTGCAGCATTGTGTCTTAAAACCTGTAAACAAATGATAATTTTTAAACACATCAAATGAAGTTTGGTAAAATAAGGTATTTGGTTAACAAAAGCTTAAGATATTTTCACAGTCTCTCGTAAACTTTCCAACTTAGATCAATTTATCATGCTAGGAGGAAAGGCTTTTGTAGAAGAGGTAAGTGCACAAATGAAAGTGTACACATTGGAAGCTTAAGTGGTGGTGATGTTGCAGTCATGCGTCCATGGTGTACTTTGTTTATAGCCAAATATTAGCATTTGGGATATTGGCCATAACATTTATGCTTTAAGAGCCTGTTTTCTACATTAATCCAAAATGGTTTTGTTCGAAAGGAAACCTGGGTGATACTATCTTCTGAGTCTGCTTCCAAAAATATGTAGTTCATAGTTAACAAGCAACAGAAGAACGTCACAAGAGCCGAAGAATATCGTTTTCACTGTCCTCTTATTACCTTTATTCCTGTGTTGGTATTGTCAATTAAATCTCTCACCCCCCGCCTCTTTGTATTTGCTCCATCTGTCACTGTGCACCCCTGGGAGAGGATCAGGTGCCTTCTGTCTGGGCATGTGAGCTGCGCTGTGGGACACTGCATAGGGCTGCCCTCAACATAGCAGAACAGCTCAGAACCAGTCTTCTAAGTTGATACAATTCACAGGGCAACATCACATGAAGTCATTTAGAAATGGCCAGAGATTTCACAGTGAAGTACCAAGACACATTCACCTAGTCTGCCACTCTTTATCATCGTAACTTTGTAATGGGCAAACATAAGAAAGTATGTATTTCACTTGTAGGTTTACTCTTTAAATTCTCTGGCTGCCATATAACATAGGTCCCCACATTTTCCTGCACATTGTTGGTGTCTGGTAATTACAGTTTGGTTTCTGACGACAGGAGGAATTGAAAGACTTCCCCTTGAGGCGCTCGAAATGTTAAGAAGGTTTAAAAAAAAAAAAAAAAAAAAGCCTGCACTATCACGAGCTTCCCTGCAGCAGCAAGAACAGCCACATCTTCCAGCTGGGCTAACAGGTAGTTCAAGCAGATCATAAACAGCCAGAGACATTCAGGCATGTACATGGTAACCGCCATAGAAAGGCCAGTGTGCGGGGAAGAAGGGCAGCCTCTGTTCAGGCAGGGGAAAAGTCCACTGCAGACTTTGCTAAAACCCTGTTATGTAAGGCAGTTTGGCTGGAGCAGGAGGAAGTGGTGGAGGTGGGGTGAGGGGGGGGGGTGAGGGGGTTCAAGGGCTGCTGACAGAGCTGCAGAGAGAAGGAGATCTTTAGCTCTATCACTCTTTGATTGTGAAAGGTCTTGCTTTGTGATGAATTCACAAATCAATTGTCTGCCCCCAGTGATGAAATGAGCGTGTTTATGACCATTTTAGTGTTCAATGAAGAAACCCAGGGGTAAAGACTCACATTCAAAGTTGATTTAAATGTTATATTATTATATCTATAGTTGACAGTTCATTCCATATACATACAGATAGGAGTCTGTTTTAATGAGTACAGCAAGATAAACATCTCAACAATCAAGATACTTCTTCTTAATGAGAAAATCCCCCCTAACATTTAACATTTTACTGTTTGTATGTTTAAGGCTGAATCTAACACTTAACAAAAAACACGCACTGCGTTCCAAATATGGGCACACCATTATTTCAGCTTGGTGTTTGGTCAACCTCTCTTTGAAAGACGTCACTGCCATGATCAGCACAAAAATGTTCAATGAGTATTAAGTACACGATCCATGCTGACTGAGCGGTCCTGCTCACTGATGTGTAACATCTCTCGCAGCCCAATATAACCAGAGATTGGTTGGCAGATGTTTGTTGTCTCATATTGAATAGTATCTGACCCTTTTACCTTAATGCACCACTTAACAACTGAGCAGCGAGGCCGTTGTCGGCACTTATGAGAACCGGATGACATGTTTATGAAACGATTGGCTCATTAAGTGAGGCCATGCAGCTTCCTGTAGATGCAATCATATCCCAACTGACTTCTACTCATCCCAGATGCCTCCTGAGCTCAGTAAATATGTTGCTGCTAAGCTAGCAGACAGGTCACACTTTGCTGGTTATCTAGAAGAGTGCATGCTCTACCACTTCCTGTTGCTGCCGCGGAGCTGACGTGACTTTGATCTTCTCAATGTAACATTTAAACTCTTATGAAACTTGGAATGTGTAAAGTTCTCACAGTCTGTTCGTAGTGGAGGTTAACATCAGTGAGAGTCTGTAAAAGGAAGAAAATTAGGTCGATAAGGGATATATTTGTACATGTGAAAGAATGAAATTAATGCGGCCCAAACATTTAAAAACAGACCTGATTGAAGGCTCAAAACTGCCAATGTTTTTTGCCATCAACTCAGCAAGATTTGTTACCATGTTAGGAGGTAGGCATGCATTCCGCACATAAACACACAGGCATCCTGGAAGAATTCAGATGAGGTCGTGCCATCTTGTCTTCTTTTACCATATATGTGCATGAGTCTCAATTGCCGCTAAACAGCTCAAATGTGGCAGGAAGTTGTTATGACACATCCGTCTTCCTCTGTCTTGCATATTCCCCACAGGGACAGAGCAGCTAAAGTCAGAGCTGACTTTCAACTCAAAGCAAACAACCACTTATTTGGTATGAATGCTTTAGTTGCAGAGTGAATAAACATTGATTTATGATCTCTTTATGATCAACTCACAAATTAGCTCAAGACTCCTCCTCACTAATAAAAGAGACAAAGGATACCCAAATACACCAGTGAGTGGGAAGAGGGGGCCTTCATTAACACAGAACAAGGTGTTCCATGTAAACAGACATAAAGGAGGTTTGTAGTGTAGTTCATTAGCACTGCTTGCTATGCTAAACACAGTTTTAACTGTGAAGCAATTTGACATACCACTGTGCTAGAAGCTAGAGCCAGCTGGAGAGCGGTGTCTCTTACCAAACAAAGACCACTTTCACACAAGTGCTGAAATCTACTTGCAGCAGAGGTTCAACTCTTACCTCACAGCATCAATTTGAAATCGCACCTGCACAAGTCGGTTCATATTGCAACCACCCAGACTTGTTTGGTAGAATAGGGCCAAGTTTCCTTTGTTTATTATTTATAAGGTTTTTAAAGATACTTTGACATTTGGGGATACATGTCTTTTCACGATCTTCCTGAGCTTTCGGGGAAATGATCAATAGCACTCTTTTGTCTGTAATGTAAATATAAAGCTACAAAACCAACAGGCACTTATCTTAGCTTAGCGACTGAAAAGGAGAAAACACAGCAATTCCTTGAAGGATAAGTAGGGAACATATCCTCACTGTAAAACCATAACTCGCTGTTGCATTTCCCTTCTAGTTTGTAAGCCCTGTTGAATAAACTAGCTGCTGGCCTTCAGCTTCATATTTACTCCATGGACACAAGAATGGTATATCAATATTCTCATCTACCTCTCAGCAAAAAGCTAATATGTTTATTTCTGAGGATGTCCTTTAACAGATCCTCTTTAGCTCTAAACGAGCTGTCTGGGTTTACTCTTTTGTGCTGAGGGATCCTCAATTACTGTCACAAATCTCACTTCCTTTCTCCCTAAGGCCACAGACCACCCACCATGTGACGGGAAATAAATGTCATTATTCTTTTAAAATCCGCAAAAGATGTAATAGGCTGAGTAGTTTACACAACAACTTTGGAATAATATGTGCAAGTCCTTCATTGTTATGCAAGCAAATCAAGTGCCAAAACTACGAACCAGACCCCTCTTGTCCAAATCTCAGAGTTTACAAAGGCTATCTGCTGACGCACATCACAGCCATTTAGAACAGCTCATACTATGAGGGTGAAAGGTCAACATGTTCATAAATAGTTCAAAAGGAAAGCAGTAACTCCTCTGTTCCTTGTGCTGATGGACACTACACAATTAGACAACCACCCCCCATCTTCACACTTGATCATCACTCAGGACACACAGTGAGCACGATTCACTGCAACAGGCCCCTAGAAGGAAAGGCAGGCGCTATGTTAACAACGGTCTTATGTCCTTACTCCAAAATAAGGCTCCCACTCTCTCTCCTTCCTTATTTTTAGAAATAAATTCATTTTTTTATTTTTTGGGACATAAGAATGTTAAAACAGAATAACAAATTTGGAGAAACTCATACTTCAAAAAACACAACGAAACAGGGGGCAGCATCAAAACCTATTCTATCCAAAAAACAAAAACACACATTTTACCACGGTCTATGTGATCGATTAGTTAGCTTGTTTTATGTGTAACTTTTGTGCTTCTACCAACTGGGACGTGCCAACCACCATCTATTGTAGTAATACACTGACTATGACCAAGTACCTCAAACAACTTCACTTCTAATAATCCAAGCCATCCCTTTAAATGTGTTTTTTTGTTCTTCTTGTGTGTCAGTCATCCACACCAATCAGAAGTGCTGTGCTCCACATGTACCAGTCATTGTTAACCAATCAAAAGTGGCCAATGATAGAAGGTGATAGACAGATTGATCCAATCACTTGCCAAGTATTTTTGAAAGTGCCTGCCCTTTCCAAATGGCTTCCAATGGAGCTTTCCTAGATGGTTTGGTGAAACAAACCATCTGAGTCAGGTTAGTAATGCTCCATCACATGTTTCTATTACAGGGTGAATCTTAAACTGAAGCTTGACTTTAAAGCAACCCAAGAAGTTTCATGTAAGTTTAGTTATTTCACTCGTAGCTCAGGCTGCGGGTGTGCTAGAGATGGGAGCATGTTGATGCAACCTTCCTAGCCGGAGAAATGGCCGCATTCTACAATAAACCTCCGTTGGTTGGGTCGCTTAAAAACAAATATCGCAAATCGAATCGCAATCGCAATATTTGTCAGAAAAATCGCAATTAGATTTTTCCCCAAAATCATGCAGCCCTACTGTGCATTGCACTTTCTGGACCCGCAAGTCATGGCTCCATCCATCTAACAACTAAACAGCTGCTACAGTTAAGATATATAGGCTCCCATTGACAGTCATTTTCCATCAATAACATCGAACATGAAGCAACTTAAGTCAAAGAGGGGCCTGGGGAGAAAATAAAACTCAGGATTGGAATGTGGTTAATTAAAAAACCTTTATGTGTTGGAGCAGTGAGTATTGCTTGAGGTTTTGAAACTTGACAGGCTCTGTTGATGAGAGTAGGATGAAATTATCTTTGAGAGTGCAGATGGAGGATTGATTGCCACACTAGTTCGCAGTAATCATATTTTGGAGCATGTCAGGGCATTTTGTCCGTCAGTACTTCGCTTCCGTTTTTTTAGCTTCCTGCATGCAACAAGAAAGTGACAGGGCACTTTTTTTTTGCTTGAGGTCACAGTGTTTCAAATGTCTGCATGTCTTCTTAGTCTGCTGATGCCAAAAACTTGTTTTTATTGAAGTATGAGAAGAGCCCAAAAGTGCTCAATTGTAATAACCGTGTCAAAAACTGTGACTATTAAAAAAAAAAGTCCTGATCAATTGAATGTCAGAAAACAGTGAAAAATCTCCCGTTAACAAATTTTTTGCTTGAGAAAGTACTTCATAGAGTATTTAAATCAACCTAATCGATGCAGGTCTAGACTACTTTTAAGATCATAAGAAAGGCGTGAACCTTTTGTTGATATAAAAAGGCGAACTTGAGCAAATACAAAACACTTAAGATTATAACATATTCCACCCAGTGCTGAGAAGCTGCTGCCCTTTCAGAAAGCAAAGATTATTCAGCTTTCTTTAACGTTTAATTAGTCAGCAACTTTTGCTCACCGGAAAATAAGTTCTGCACCACTATGAGTTTTGCTGACAGACTTTTGCTCAGTGAGTCCTTTTCATTTCTTTGAAGAAGCTGCCTGAGGGCACAATCAAGAAGAACTAATTTCTCTGATCGTTTATGTCAAAGATTATTCTAATTGCATACTAACATATCTCGTAAACTCAGATACAACTAATAAAGTCAGAGAGCAAAATACAACATGTGTTTCTAAAAAAACGCTTCATAACATTTATCGATTTCGCTCCTAAACCACACCTGCAATGACCATAATAACAAATGGTTGGTGTTGGTATTGTGTAACAGCTGGTCTGTCTGTGTTTTCATCTTAAAACTATAAAGAACAAAACCAGTGACGGCCTGTAAAAGAATGTGCTGAGGAGCCTGTGGTGACTTGACAGAGTAAGAGGCTGCTGGCTTTTGCAACTGGCTGAAGCTAGAGAAGAAACAGCCTCAAGTGCTTCTTCTGATCAGATGTTATCACACACTGAAGGAGAGGGGGAACCATTTACAACCCAATTCTTGGGACCGGAACTCTGAATAACATTCATGCACAAACTCTCTAATGAGAGATATGTTCATCAAACACTTCTTTACATTCCACTTAGATGTTGCTGACTCGGACAATGAACGATGTAGGAACGAGGGAATTCAGACATTTTTCGCCAATAAGGTTGTCTTTGTAGTTATTTCCCAGATATATGTGGATCATTTAAGTTACAGTGCGTAGATTTCCAAAGCTTTGTAGAATTCAAAATGTGACTCTAGGACATCGTCTTTTGATGGACGATACTCTACTGGCTGAGTCTTTCTAAACAGTCCGCCCTAAGGTGCTTTCAAAGCGTGCTTTCACGCGCTATCGCCTGCATTAGATCAGTGATGACAGCCACAGAGAGGCAAAGCAATGGGAATGCATGGTTGTTGTTTAGACAATTTATACTGAAAATATTCACGCAAATACAGGGGGGAGTGATGGGCTTGGACATCTGTATTAATGCTAATGTTCTGAACCTTTATCAGAGATGTGATTTTCAGTAGACTGGAGTGAACCATGTCAGAAAATGTTTATATATCAAACAAATGACAGTGAGGGTAATGTTTTAACTATCTACCATTGCCCTTAAGAGACAAATAATGCAAATTAGCAATTGGACGATTTGTCTAAAGACTAGAACCTCAATGTGGTGTTCATGTGCAGCTGACATGAACAATGCAGCCAAAACTAGTTTCCAAAAAATATGAACCACTGAATAACACACAGAAACATAGATTTTCTGCAGGCATGAAGTAGGCCTAGTGTTCCATTGTTCACACAACCACCCTGACTATACAATACAACTATTAATCTGAACGATTTGGCCTGCAGCTAGACCTGCTGGCGACCCATTTTTTGGGCACATCTGACAGCAGGAAAACATCCCCCCTCCCCTTATATGGTCCTTTTGACGAGCCCAGCAAATCAGGTTTTTGTGTCGTTAATGGTAATTTTTTGTAATCATAGCATATGGTCAAACTAAATAAATGCTATTTGTCCTAATCACAGCTTTGTACAACGTGCTTTGCCTAGATCTGCATTGTTTGTTAATCATCTTGGACAAAAACTCCAATTACAGCAACAGCCTCTCAAATCCACCAAAAAATAGTGACGTAAATCAACCAGCAAAGCAGGATGTCAATCTGTGCTGTCAACCCAGACTGAAATTACACTCAGGCAGCCCACTGGCAGTGGCAGGAAATTAAAAAGACCATTTACTTAAGCCTTGCCGCCATATGCCAGAGCTAAAATGAGAGACTGCTGTAAATGTGGTGTGCAGGATGGATACAATGTGGTTCAACCAGACCACAGAGCAGTTTGTAAACTAGTTGAAAACACAAACACAGGCAAGAGATTTGTAAAAAACACATGTTTTGCTTCCAACTGGTGAAACCATTGCTGATTCACATAGATGTTTAATCCAATTGTCCATTTGATATTACTTAGATGACAATCTTAGTAGCTGCAGAACAGTATTTCACACACTGAATTTGGTCTCCCAGTTGTGATCTGTTATTTGGAGTATTTTATCCTAGTTTTAAACCCAGATGTATGCATATAGCTAGAGTATACTGTGGCATGTGAAGACCACACTTAGGTTCCTCATCAATCTGTGTTGGTACAGAAGGGAGTGGCTGAGAGAGATGATCAGAAACCTGGATACTGTCATAATTTTAATTTTGATGTAAATAACCAGATTTTCAGATTAGATATTATCTGTAAATTAAGATCAAAAGTAGGAAAAGATTTATAACCAAGACAACAGGCTTAAGCTTTCAAGTATATCATAGGCCTACGGTACTGCTGGCTACATTTAAAATAGCCACACAATTGATTTAGCCTTAATTTGTGTGCATCATTTGTTTGGGGTCTATTGGGTTACATTCCTAGTACAGACCTCTGTGTGTGTACATATACATGATTTACTAAAGACATTTATGTAACACTGGGACAGATCTGAGCCTACATTTTCAACAACAAAAAAACCCAGCCGCTTAGGTTGCTGCTTGAACAAAACAACAACATACAATGACGGCACATGATATTCAAACCACAAAATCAATTTACGAATCGGCTGATTGGGGAGTAGCCTACAATTGAAATTAATTATCTGTTAAAAATATAACTCATTAGCAGGGCTGATTTGTGGTTGATGTTTTATTCACTGGGTTGAAAAACCACCTTTGGTATTAATTAGCCAGCAAGCTATAGCTAACTAATTCACGTTAACACAAGCAGAGCACACTGCTAGCATTTTGAAGAACACGACGGCGGGGGGCTCAATTCTGCTTAATTTCAACATACAAGGATCTTTACGATAGCTTTTACCTACACTGCATTAACATCCATCATTTGCACCACCACATGTATAAGAAAACAGCTCCCCGTTAGCTAACCCCCTCGGACCGACATCATCAGCTCACCTCATCTCACACAAAAAACAGAAGCAGAGAGGAGAGCAGGGAGGAGGGAGGGGAGGCTGCAGACACACGGTGAAACACACTCACCATCTGCGCTTCTTGTCTGCCACACACTAGCTCAAAACGTCTGTTCACTCAGTTGCTGGAGGTGGATATTTGCTCTCTCATTCAGCAGGCTTTTGCGAGGCTTTTGTTGCAGACGCTGCTGGCCCAGATGCCGGTTAGTTTCTAGCCTCTGCTTCGCTTCACGTCTCGATTTTCAACAGAGCGTTTTTTTTACTTCTTCTTCAGCAGGATGTCGCACGCGATTGGTTCTCGTCTGCTCTTGATGCATTCACTGACTGTCGGACAAATCCCAGCTGAGAATCGAACAAGGATGGCACTGTTAAGTGTATTATCCCTCCCCAATAGAACTAGTGGTGGAAGAAGTACTCTTTTGATTATTCTATTCTATTAAATTCTATCATATTTTGATAGGTTAAATCATTTCGATCACGATAAGGCAATTCCTTGACCGAAACCATCTTGGCTGCTCCCCTTTAAACAAAAAAAAGTAACACAAAAAACAAGTTAGACTAATAGACAATAAATTTAAGACAGGGTGAAAATAAAATAAGATAATATAGAATAAAAAGTATATCAATAGTATGGAGTAAATCATGATACAGGACCATGTGCATGCATATTATGCAATTGACAATGTCCTTGTATGGATGTTTTCTGTTATGTATTTCTTTGAAAATATAAAATACTATCTAAATAATACAAATGTATGTAATGGAGTCAACTCTACATTTGTTTTGTTTTTTGAAACAGTTCCGTTTGGTTTCAATTTCTACTATCTATGACACAAATAAGTCTTAACACGACGGACAAATATTTGAATGTGCTGCTGCTCTACTTCAACTTAGATTAAACTATTTAACAATATCTCCCTATACATTTATTTGACAGCTGAAATGACTCTAGTTAGACAAAAACACAACATATATGACCTGCTAACAACGTATGATGCATAATGATAGTTACTAACGTCACAGACAAGATGGTTTTATTGTAACACTTACTGCTAATTCTTTATAAAAAAACAATTAGCGGTCGACCTTAAAGTCATGGGTGTTCACTGCCTCCCAGTGGCCAAAGGCAGGAGCTCTTAATAATAAACGTACGTTAACTCCATTACTGCTCAAACGGAACTATCTACTTAAATGACAGTTTATTCAAACAAAAAATGTAACCAGCTTTTGGAGTGGATGTTTATTTATGTGTATACATATTGTTTGTTATGTAATTGCCTTTAAATATTAGCTTTTCATATTAATTTGTATTAGTGACAGTTTGTCATAGAAAAGCAGATACAAAAGTCGATGCCAAAGAAGTATTTTTAATCAAAACGTCACATATTCCACGTGTAAATGAACACTTGAAATTCCTCCCATACAAAACAAATGCATCTTTCTTGAAAAACAGTTCCAAAGCATAGACAGACTAAATGCCAAAGTAAGGCATTTCACTAGAACTCGAATACAAGACACAAAAAAGCTATACATTGTATTAACATGTGTGTGACTTTGAATCGAGACAGAGCACTTAAACAGAGTTAGTTTGGTAGATAAACAAAACGCAAACACAAATGCACGACTTGGCAAAGATCCATCAGGAAATAAAATAAAACATCAAGCACAAAAGCATGTTAGGAATAGGAACTCATTGAGAGGAAACCTTGCAATAACCAACGTGTCCTAGCTTTGAATTGTTTACTGACAGTTGGCTTCATTACAGCTCTATTGCCTGATCCTATTGACTTACAATAACAACAGTCATGATGACATATGTACAGTAACTGTCTCTGAGCTGCTTCTGTTGATCTTTCTGATCATGACCTAACCAACCTTACAGGATCTCAGTGAACTTTTATTCAAAGTCCACACATCTCCTCTTGTGCTTGTGTCAGCCTCTGATATGCTCTGCTATCTGCCTTCACAACAGACAAGCTCATCATTGAGCAGTTGCACACATTATTCTATTGATACGTAGATTTCCTGCTTTTAGTTGTCCCACCTGCTCTTTCTACGCTTTGGTGGTTCAGGGACAGCAAAGCTATCATCTCCTCTGTCCCTCCCCTCCCCACTCCCTTTGTCTCCCCCGTCCCTCTCGCTCCTCCGATCCTCTCTTTCCCTCCTGCTTCCATCTCCGTTGCGACTCTCGTTGTGGCGGCTGCTACTGCCGCCGCTGCTGCCGCCGCTGCTGCCGCCGCTGCTGCCGCTGCTACTGCCGCCGCTGCTGCCGCCGCTGCCGCCACTGCTGCGTTCCCGGTCCCCATGGCGTTCACGATCTCTGTCTCCGTGGCGATCACGGTCTCCGTCTCCGTGGCGATCGCGGTCTCCATCTCCACCACGACGATCCCGGTCTCCATAGCGTTCTTCTCCACTGTATCGGTCACTCCTCTCGCTGTGGGGGTGATGACTGTCGTGGCGTCCCCGGTTCTCCCCGTGTCTGTCCCGCTGGGTGTCTCTCTGCGGGGGAGGGGCAGGCGGGGGGAAGTTGTGCTGTGGACTGGGTTGACTGGCCGGCACAGAGCTCAGAGAGCCAGCGCTAGTGAAGCCAGGCATGGACATGGCAGCCCCCTGGGACCACTCAGAGCCGTTGGCAGACTCTGTGGGCACAGAGCTCAGGCTGCCGGCGCTTGTCCAGCCTGACGTGCTGTTAGACTTAGTGCTGAGCTTTGGGGGGCCGCTGGACGCAGCAACAAAGTGACTCTTGTACTGAGACTAGAAGAAAAGACATTGAGAGGGAGAGATGAGCTGCCTGCGAGGCAAAACAAGAAGTACCTACTTTAAATCTTGTTGTGACAACACAACATTCAGAGTTGGCTAAACAAGGGTTTCTGTGCTCTCATCTTATGTTGTGGTGTCTGCCATTTTGTGGCCAGATGCTGAATCTTTTGCTTTTTAAAAAAATCTTTCTTCCGCCATTGCTGTTTGAACATTTCTAAACCTGAATAATAACACAACAGTTTTAGTTGTAATAATTATTACTCTCTAATCCATAACCCAAGTATCTATAAAGTCACACGGTATTTTAGTGTAATTTCAAAATGTTTAAATTGAAAGTATGGAAATACTTAATTTCATAGCAATGGAAGTAGAGAAAAAAACAATATAACATTTAAAAACGTTTACATTTTTTTATAAAAAAAATGGAAAGAGCAGAGAAAAATAATACAACTATCAATAATGGTGATATTAAGTTAAAGAAATAATGAAGACATACTAATGAAGAGAGAGCAGCAGAAAGCAGAGTTCTACTGTAAACTCTACTGTAAAGTCCCCTGAGACAAATGTAACATTTGTGATATTGGGCTATATAAATAAACTTTGATTGATTCTACCTGGAAGGCTGATTTCATCGCAGTCATGCGGTCTCCCATTGCCCCAGTTGCTGGTTTGCTGTAGCTTTCAAAGCTACTGCTACACAACATTTTGCGTTCCTGCAAAAACAGAGAATTACTCACATCTCCATGAATTTTCTCGAAACACAACCATGAAAATAATATTTAATACAGTCAGAGGATCAATGTTTACAGGTTTCACTTGAAGTTTGATTATATTTGTTTCATCTTATAGTGCTTAGTAATTCCTAGGAGTCCGTTACAGATTTAGAGTGGTGCAAAAAGTAACTCACAGAACTTTCAGCCCCAAGGCCTGGTCTCTCTCTGTAACCAAGACCACCTCCGCCAATATTCAGCTTCTTCCCTTTACCACTCTTGAATCGGGACTTCCTAAACCAGGGATTCTGAGGAAGAATGTGAACAAAATAATGTTAAAACATAATCTCCTAAAAACCAATAGACTTACTGTTCTGGATTCTATGAGTTCTCTATCTCACCTGCATGGCTAAATCCATCAGTTCTTTGGAAACAGCTTGATTAGCTCCCTCCAGATTTCTCACGAGGTCACCAGCAAATGTGGTGTCTTTGTTCGTGAGGAGAGTGTAAGCAACACCTTTCTCTCCAGCACGACCAGTACGACCAATCCTGTGTGTGTGTGTGTCGATGTCTCGTGCCACGTCGTAGTTCACCACGGTGCGAATGGACGGGATGTCCAGACCACGAGCTGGGGAAGAAATTGTCAAAAGATGGTAAATTTAGGCCTGTACCAGAGAGCTTCATTCACAATTTTTGTTAGTGTCAGTTCAGGTTTTGTGCACAGTTGCAGACAATATTTAGGGTACACAGATATTGTACCTGTGTTTGGTTTTAGAATTAGATTCCAATGGTGGCTGAGTAGGATTATTTCAAAAAATCTAAAATCTAGACTCAATCCTTATTTAAAGCCCTAGTTTGATTTATGAGTTGATATTGGTTTGTAACTCAATACACAGAAGACCAAACTGTCACTTCCCAAAGCATTTAAAAAAAAAAATGTGACCCTAATGTGTTTTTCTCATATAGAAAGGATCAATGAAGGAAATTAATAGAAAGTAGAAAACCTTTCCCATCTCCATCACCACCTTCTCTTGCACTCACCAGCTACGTCAGTGGCAACTAGGACGGGCAAATTCTGTTTCTTGAAGTCGCTGATGACTTTGTTCCTCTCACTCTGGTCCATGTCTCCGTGCAGGAGGCCCAGGCTGTGGCCCTCCTGGGTCAGGTTAGCGGCCAGTTCGTCACAGTTTGCCTTCTTGGTGACGAAGATAAGGACCGAGCCGGAGGAGGTGAACTCCACCAGCCGCCGGGTCAGCCAGTCCCATTTATCCGCCGCGGTGCGCAACATCTCCACGATCTGAGTGACATCCTCATTTGCCTGGTCAGAGAAGTGAGGACATTCAAAATAGTGCTTAAGCATATTGTCAAAGTGTGTTTCACTTTATTACCTTTTATTGAACACTTAAAAAATAAAAATGGTACTTCCAAAACATTTTGCGGCCATAATCAGGACAGAATAATGTTGTATTCGGGCAATTATAGGTCAAGACACCACATTAGGTTTTTTCTCTGAATATTATCCCCATTGGTTCTGACATTTTTTCCTCTAGCCTTTAACACTTCCTAATATGTTGTTGTAGTAATCTAACAAAAGGAATAAATCAGCATAATTATGTGTCAATTTTGAGTATCTGCAGTTTCAAAACAATTCTTGATGTTTGCAGATAGTGTGATGCTGCATACCTCTCCGATGTCTCCCTGCACCACTCGAATAGGATCTACCAAGATGTCTCTGGCCAGCCTCTCTATCTTCTTTCGGAAAGTAGCGCTAAACAAAAGGGCTGCGAAGGAAATATTAATTATAAATTAGGCTTTGAACTTGAAGCTTTGCTACCAATGACAATGACACATCGTTCTTTTACTTAAGGAACACCACTTACTCTGTCTGTCTGGACGGACATGGCTAGCAACGGATCTAACCTGATATTCTGAAAGGGAAAAGAGAAATGAGCTACATTGCACATAGCTTTTAAAACATCTTTGATACAATAACGATCAAGCCAACTCACCAAAGCCCATATCGAACATGCGATCTGCCTCATCAAACACCATGTATGACACTCTCTGCAGGGACGTGGCCTTCTTCTTAACGTGGTCAATCAGACGACCCTATGCACACACACATAATCAGTAAATATCTAATTTTGCTGCAGCTGTGGAGCTGTTTCTCCTTGAAGGCATGTCAAAGACAAAAGTAGGTTATCTCTTCTCTTACCGGAGTGCACACAACAATCTCTGCTCCCTCCTGCAGAGCTTTGGCCTGCTCCCACATGCTGCCTCCTCCATAAACCGCCACAGAACGCAGAGAGTAGGCTTTCCCAAAACGCTTGCATTCTGCATGAATCTGGCAAAGTGACACACAATAGTATTTTTAGATAAGACTAAGCAAATATCTTTTTTAGATTTGACTTGGTTCCTTCCCAATGCTTACCTGCTGACAAAGCTCTCTGGTGGGACACACAATGATGGCGATGGGCCCTTCCCCTGCCTCCAGTTCCTTTTGATCCATGATGTGAACAAGCATGGGCCAGATAAAAGCAGCAGTCTTACCACTGCCAGTTTTTGCAATTCCTATCATGTCTCGTCCAGAAAGAGCTATGGGCAAACCCTAAAAGCCAAATTGAGAATAAAAAAAACAAACAATATTTTTGAATAAAATAGTGAACAAAGAACAAACATTTAATAAATATAATACAATAAACGTGTACTATACTTGGCACTGAATGGGCGTGGGCTGAGTATACTCAGACTTGCGGATTTGGTGCATCAGCTGCTCATCAAAGCTGAAGTGGGCAAAGCTCGTGCAAGGTTTTGGAGGGACAGCACCAGATACCTGAAAGAGACGAAGTGATGAAGAAATGATGATGACAACAACAGCCTGTATGATGATGAATGCTCATGTTACTTTCACAGCAACTAAGGAAAGAAAGAAATGCCTAAAATTGAATTGGGGACCAGTATAAAATTACTAAATCAGCATTATAACTATCACATGTGTAGGATTTGAGCTGTATAACAAGTGTACATGAATCCCATACTTACCCTTAGGTTCAATTTGTGCCTTAAGTCGAACACTTGAGTTGCATCCAAGCAACTGAGCTCTTCATGCTCATTGTAGAAGTTTTTCTCAAAGGGTGGGTAATCAATCTGTAGACCAAAAGACAAAAGAATCGCAACATAATCACTCATTAGACACAAGTTAAAGACATCAAACGTTGAGCCATAGTTGAGACAGCACTTTTAAACTGTCTGGGCTCAATCAGTAAAGGGTTAAGCGTTCAAAATGTATTAGACTGATATGGCATTTTTCTAGCCCAGGGCAATACTTATTGCTAAACCCTTTAGTCGGGTCAACTGTACCTCAGAGTGGTCAATGGGAGGAAGCGGCAGGATAATTTTCTTAGTGGTGGGGGCTATTGGGTTCCCATCACTGTCATAGTCAATGTTTTCATCCTCGTCCTCTAGGGTCAGCCCGGCTGTGGGGTTCTCTGCCATGTAGCGGAAGTAGGCTTCCTGCAGAGAGCAAAGCTTTTCAAGTAAAAAACCGAGCCGGTGTGCTGCTCACCGCAGCGTCCAGGCGCCAGTAGCTGACAAATACCTGAGGGGACATTCAGCTCAACAATAGGACAAATTATTCACAATCTCTTATCATCAATTCACATCACTGAATTTCTGACATAAATCAACAATTAAACATGCTTTCTTCACACTTTTCAAACAATAATATTCTATAGAAGGAAAATAAATGTATCATAATAATCCTAAAGGCAACCTGCATGGTCAGACAGAAGGGAATGCAGATGGCTTTCTAAATTAGAGAGGGCAGATTTAGGTCTGAAGACCTCTCTGATCAACGATGTAGTAGATGAAGAACTTTGGAGGGCTCACTCACTTGTTCATCTTCTTCTTCAATGTCATCACGTATACCCCTGAAATGACAAGCGGAGAAAAAAAAAAACTTCCCTGCGGCTCGTTGATACACCCAAGACAGACCACATCCCACTATGACTAAGTTCAGTGCTTACATCTTATAAAGATCTTATATCTTTAAAGCCAGCGAAACATTGCTGGATGTGCCAGGCTTTGTGCCAGTAATTGTAGAAACTTAAAATATAATTTCTGCATAAAGCTTAATTGCTTTTTGTAGTTAAGACAGTGAAACGTACATACAAATTGACACTATAGTAAATATAATATAGTGGCTTATAGTTTAGCTCACAAAATATTAACTCATGTGGGCAACAGTTTTTTTTCCTTCTGGTCAAATTTAAATGTAAGCACCTACATAAGGGCCTCATAAGTGACTAAACATTTTAAATAACATAAAAGAAAGGTTGAGCCTTACTTTGCTGACTTCTTCTCCTTTTCTTTTTCCTCTAGTTTCCTCATGTCCTTAGCTGCTTGGCTCTGTCGGAGAGGAAACATGTATTTGTTAGAGGAACATGTATTTGTTAGAGGAACATGTATTTGTTAGAGGAACATGTATTTGTTAGAGGAACAGCAGATTAGGCCTTTGGATGCAATTTTCTTGTTTTCCTACTGTATTTCTCTTCTCACCTCAACCTCTGCCATAAAGGCATCCAGTGGGTCATCTTCACTGTCTGAGCCGCCACCTGTCTGCATCTGCAGCCGTGTGGGCGAGTTCTCCGCTGGGATGTACGGCAAATCCACATTGTTGCTGGACTCCTCTTCATCGTCCTCAAAATACCTAGTTGAAAATGACAAAGATGCAGTTTTCTAATTAGTCACTAACACAAACAAGCGGTTGATCTGCAAATAAGTATAAGAGTATATAGGTATAAGGACAAGTGCAAAAGTGTACATATGTGTGAATGGGATATATTTAACACTTACGCATTTTCCTCATCAAAATTTGCTCTTTTTGTCCCTATTTTGTAGAAGGATGGGAGCTGCTGGCTTTTCCCATATCCGCTTGATCCTGGGGGTGCAAAATTTGTTTGAGATTTCGGAGGAGGGCTAGGTTCATCTTTTTTCCCGGCAAGGGAAAATCCTCCAAACCCAAACCCTCGCTTCACACCTGGACCACCTTTGTTCCAGTTCATGGCTGAGCTGTGAAACAAAAATAATTTAAGATTCACGTTATACACCAAATATTGTTTGGAAAAATTGTGGCTTTTATCTTTCTGCATTGTTCCTTTATTGAATGTTCTCAAAATAAAATGTGACTTAGCAATCCTCTGAACTTATTTAAAACTTTTGTCAACAAGGACATCTTACAGCATGTGTATTTTGATGGAGGATAAGGGTTTGAGGCCATTATATCAAAAGATCCTTAATTTTCTGACTTCAACCCTTTTGATTTGAACAAATATGTTCCTACTTCAATCAAAAGCAAAGGGAGCGTATTTATTTGTAAAACTTCATAGGCCATTTATTTTCGATTTTCTATTATTTAGAGGGAAAACACTTATTTTCCTCTCCTTAAACGTTCGTTTTGTGGCTGCTATCCGTTGAGCAGAGTTCTTATTATATGATGAATCTGTAATGTAGTACTGTATATGATTTCCTTTTTCAGCTAACGTATTCATTCTGTTACCCAATCAGTCTATAATTATCAATCATTGTCACTTTTTGCTTATTTAGTTGCTTCTTAAAATCAACAAAATAATTTTTTGCATATTTGAGCTTTTATTGACTTTTGTGAAAGTAAATGCAAAAAGAAAATGTAGGTCGTGAATTAGTACATTTAATAAATGCATAAAGACTAGTCAGACGTAAAAAGGAATATAGAAAAAGGTATATGCATAATGATAATTCAATATATTAATATACACAAAGGGGTGTGAATAGTTTGTAATAAAGTAAACAGTTTGTCCATGCTGCGTAGCTATATATCTATGCGGCTGTGCAGGTTAAACATAACACCAATAATGCAATATATGCTTGTATTTCACAAGACACTCATGTCCCTGGCTGGAGGCACGCACATAGGCGAGTAAAACAGATCATAATTCAGCTTAACTTTAATGTGTTTTTAAGGAGAGAACGTTACCAGTTTGAGGAACTGACGTAGCATAAAGCTAATGATATTTGCTAACAACGGCAGTGAAAAGCATCACAGCAGTAATTAGCTACTCGCAGAGGATGGTCAATTTGATTTACAGGTACCATAACATTGGCAACGATGTATCTAACAGTTCAAATAATAACGTTAGCATTAGCTCAAGGCCGCAAAATGAGGTCGAGATGGGAGTCTGTAAGGCTAGGGTCGAAACACCGTGAACGTGGGGAAGTTAAGATGCTTTTCACAACCCAGGGCAATACACTATAACAACATTCTATGACTGAATGTATCGATAATCTCGTTAGAGTGGCTAACAGGGAACATTTACCTGTTTCTGCTGCCAGTAAAACGTCCAGTGTTTTCAGAAGACATTGAGGAATCTTGCGTCATCAGTGCGCGCCAAGTTTCTGTCGCCGTCAGTGTGCGACGACGTCGGAGAGCTGCCAAAAACATCCCGCTGGAGAGGATGGCATCTGAATAAGTTATCCTAGCATTTTCTATATTTTGAGCCAAGCATTGCTGTGTTGAAACTTGAATAGGTAAGTGATTACGACGTGAAAAATTAAATTTTTGGTTGCTAGATGTAGTCACGATATCTGCTATAGCTAACGGTAATCTATAATGCTAGCCTGCGCCCTCGATTAGCGAGCCATTAGCAACAACTGAGGTCTGCAGGTGATTTACCTCATATAGATTGTGTTTGTTGTTGCATGGAGTGTTCGCATTGCCTCCATTAACATTGTTGGAAGTGAGCTTTCCTGTATTTGCATTATAACAACAATTATTCAAGCGTGATACAAATTAGCTCTAGAAAAATATACCATCACTTAAAGCCAGCCCTGAGAGAATACCCGACGCCCAAAAATGTGAAGTCCACAAATGTATTATCTGTAGTGAGTTTTTTTAAAACGGTATCTTCTCTCTTAGGAGTCTGACGTAATTTGAAGGAAACACAAATTCTACTTTTGTTTTAATAGAATATAATGCAGACAGTATGTTTTGCAGTACAGAATGAGTGGTAGCAGGTGTGTCTCTATGTTGAGTTAAAGCTATGATAGCCCAAGACTGTGGGACAAATGAATAAGCATTGAATCCAAAAGTGAGTTATTACACTCGTATTGTCTGTAATATATGTTTGTAGTATTTGTTTGGTTGTATTTGTGTTTTGTTCTGTATGGGAGACAGTGGATGCATTAAGAACAGTGTGATGAAGTGAAATCACATGCAATTAAATAATAAGCATGGTACAACACTGTCCCACGCAGGAGGAGATTAAACAGATTAAACACTTTATTTTCACTCGTCTTCACAGGGATTCCCTGGGCGTGGTATCATCAATTCATATGTAACATACTCAAGAGGATCCATGTCTTTTCTTGTAAGTGTTTGCCAATTACCTATTTTAGACAAAAGCCTGTTTAAGGGTTACATGTTATCCTATACACATGATTAAATGTACAGTACTTACAGTATGTTTCTTATCGTTATTTCCATTGAAGCTTAATCTTCATTAAGGAAATCGGACTGAAATGAAACCTGACATCTTTTATTGCAAACAGCTAGGCACTTTTGTTATTGTAAATAGAAAAAAACATACAATCTTATAAGAGTCCTGCAGAAACCACTATTCGACTCTGCACTACTCAAAAATAAGAAAAGTAATAGGATTTTAAAACTCAGTTTTCTACGATTTTTTTTATTTTACAGAATAGTTGAGGAAGTAAGCATAAGTCATCTTCATGTTTCTGTTAAACATTTTCTTACTCTTGCTTGAATTTTTTATTTTTTTTTCTCTCCATGTCTGTCATTAACCCTCTGTGTCTGTCAGCGTTGGGTAACTGAGAAACTGAGTGTGGAGAGCCTGAGGGATTTGGACTTATTTGGAGGTGAGGTTACAGACATACAGACATACAACAAACTGGTTCAGCATTTTCAAACCACTGATTACACATCAGGACCTTAATAAGCACAAGCATCAACATGCTGCTCTAGTTGAAGCTTTGCTCTAAGTGAGTGAGCAATTTTAATAAAGACTGGGCAGTTTGTCACAACTCCTTCTGACAAACAAACAGAAATGAACATGGTGAAGGTAACTGATGTTCTGTGAGCTTGTTTCTGCGCCATTTTATTTAGTGCTTTTTGTGAATGTGTATATCCTGCGTGTGAATAGGTTGCATATTTGTTTTTGGCTGTCAATTATTTTAATTTGCCATTTCGAATATTTTTTTTAAGGTTACTTCTTGTCTGTGTTAAGCCACATTTTTTTAATTGAGAAATAAAGTCTGAATTTAGTTTGGAACTTCAGATCAAGAACCAGCATGGTTTGAGGCCCATTGCTAGTTTTAAAGTTTCACAATTTCAGCTGTATTGAAATTCTTATAAACTTGAGCTGTTTTGTAGCTTTGTGTATTTCAAACATGGTATAATGAAGCGCAGAATACTTTCGAGAAGCAGTAGGGCATTTTTTGATTTTCATTTTTAATCAGAATATAATGAGACTCCCCCTCTACCTCTGCCCTACTAACTTGTTCGCTTTTTTATTGTTGTTCCTACTGTATGAATTAAGTATTTCTGTCACAATATCAACTATGAGTTTCCTTAAAGTAGTATTATTGTAAGGATGGCCCTGAAAGATACCACGGTTTTGAACTCAGCAGATTGTTACACCTCATCTTCACACATCGTCACACCGCTAGAATAACGTGCCATATCCTACACACCGTCCCTTTAAGTACCATGTTTCTCCCATAAAT
This sequence comes from Notothenia rossii, assembly GCF_949606895.1. Lineage (NCBI taxonomy): Eukaryota > Metazoa > Chordata > Actinopteri > Perciformes > Nototheniidae > Notothenia > Notothenia rossii. Next base: position 20,658,018 of record NC_136906.1, read on the forward strand.
AATCAGTTTAAGTTGTGGCACATTTGATTTTCTGAATCAGGGAAAAGGTTCTGAGGTGGATTATGCTTTATTTCCTTTCAAGCTTTGTCTCTTTTTCCTGGTGGCAGATTATTGCTTAAAGCTGCATTTTTGTTTAGTGTATCATTTCTGTTTTGGCTGTCCTGTATTCTCAATGGTTTACATAATATCTGGGAAGATCCTGCAGAATTTGTAGCTAGACTGTTTTTCATTTGTGCTTTGATTTGATTAAAAAATTAGTAGAAGTTATCAATTTACAGTGGTGAATGTTTTTAGTCATTTAAGTGCAGCTTCAGTTTATTCAAATCCCACAATATCAGGAAAACTGTATGTTTTGATAATGATGCGTCACTTGGAGGGTGGTAACCTGAAGGACAAAGTTAGTGTTAAGAAAACCAGCAACGTACGTTTATCAAATTCTGTGGCATGCTGCAAACTCCCGCTGTAAGATGCTGCGCTTCCCAGTTCAAGAGCTTCTCTAAACCGATCCTTCTCTTGTTTTGTATTTGTTCATGTCTTTATGTCATTGATGTGGTTTTTCTACCCCAGAGCAAGCTCAGGGACTCTCTCACAGGAACGTAAGTGTGGTACTCCTGCCATCGTCATCCAACATATGCCCTTTGTGTGTGTGCGTGCATGCATGTGTATTTGCGCGCACAGTTTTTTTATGTAGAGGAATCCACAACCCCCCTCAGGCTTTGCACATTAATGTATGCATGAGTGTGTAGTGACAGACAGACGCTGTACATGCTCAATGCTCACAAGGACAGCTCACCTCACTCACCAGCGTTCTGTTGGGGAATAGAAAGAGAATAAGTCTGTCTGTCCTCAGTGTGCTGGTTAATGCTTCACTCAAGGTAACTGCACTGTTTTGGATTTTGGTGTCGTCTCACTGAGAGTCTAATGTTGTGTTGTGTTTTGATACCGCCTGTCTGTGCTGAGGGCCTGTTGTAGGGTTGATGGTGAGCCGAGGTTGTCACTCTTTAATGCCACTGTGTTTTCCTACTGTCCTCTTCTGTGTTCACGATGGCATTTTTTCAGCAGTTACCCATGTGATTCTCAAACTGAAGATGTTCCCTTCAAACAACGCTGCCAGAACATGTTTGGCTTTGTTTTTATTTCAGGTATAATGTAAGGTCCAGACGGTTTATGTTTGACAAAAGGCACTGTTTTGGCTCCAGTATTGTCTACACCGTTTAGTTTTACCTGTGAGGATAGCTTCTGATTTGTGTGGCTCTGATCTTGATCGCAAAGCCTCATCTGATCTATAGCATAGGATTGTGCTGAAAGGAAGTGCACTGTTGTTGTTTTGATTGTGTATCGTCTCTCTGGTCACCAAGGAAACAGCGTGCCTTCGTTTGCCTCCACAGCTTGCTACTGCAATCTGTCCATTTCTATCATTTAAATAGTGATACATTTATGGAATACAGGAGTCCTCACTTCTAGGTTTAGCATTAACATGTGTTTTTGATGCACATGTCTAAACATTTCTATATATGTCGTTGTTGTTGTTGTTGTTGTTGTTGTTGTTGTTGTTGTTGTGATTAAACACAGGAAGAGATGGGCTCTTAGTGGGCAACAATTTATGATTCTGAATTTGATATTCTGTTAATCCTGATGTAGTCTTTCTGTTTTTCACTGTGAAACAAACGCTCAGTTATATATTGAGTGCATCTATGGTGTTGGAATATGTTAGTATTACTAAACCTTCAGTAGACAATTGTATTTGCTCAATATTTTGTAATGTCTTTGGGTATTGCTAGGGCTCACGTTAACACCTTCACGCTTGTCTTTTTGTGATCTTTTAACAGTTCTCACACATACACTACCCTTCAAAAGTTTGGAATCAGCTGTCGCTTTTATTTCATTTCTTTTTTTATAATGGCTATTTAAACATAGATAGAAAATTCACATTCTAAATGCAAACAACATATTTTAAGAAAGGTTTTGCAAAAGCAACAAATTGCCTGTTTATTCCAGCTTTCTATAAGCATTATTGTGATCTTAATACTCAATCAGGAACATCTTGCTAATTAAATTCCTCACATTTTGATTTTAAGCTTCCAGTTTATTTAGCCAATGACTGCTGATTTATTTTACCTTTTATTAAACTGTTGCTCGGCGGTATCCTTGTCTCTTTCTGCCCTTTCAAATGTCAGTAAAATACGCAAAACAAAAGACAACAATACAGAGTAGACCTCTAAGGCACCTGACTGTGCCGAAACAACCTTTTGTGGCAGAAGATTACAAACTTTTGAACGGTAGTGTAGGAGTGACACTCCGGTAGTAGTCCTTCACCAGCCCTTTATCACACTCCTGCACTGTAGACGTTACGTCAAGTGTCACTGTTCATCTTCAGTCGCTCTGTTTCCTCCCTCAGGCCCATGAGGACCGCCAGGAGAGTCTGACCTCCCCCCCACGTCGGGACACCATGGGCAGCTTCCTCCCTGACAGCGGCTCCTACGAGCTCCTCACCGTTATCGGTATGTAAACGCAGGCACACACCTGGACTTGGCTGTTCAAAGTGCACAGGTTTCATTCATTGTTTTATTAGCAGGAAGCAATCAGAAATATTAGCAGCAGCAGTAATATTAATAAACAGCCTCTTGTGACTGACATTCTCTAATACTAATTCTCAGGAACATTGTATTCAAAATTAAACTAAAGACATTGTGCAATCCACATTTATTTTATTTTGATAATATGTAATACAAAAATAAATCTATTGCCCTTTTAATGAATAGTATTAACATTGTTAGATGTTATTCTTTTATTGTAGATTTTGGAAAGTAGATAAAAGATACTGTTGCCAATCTATGCATTTTTCCTAATCGTATTCTCCCTGTTTTAGGCCGGGGCTTGGATGACTTGATGACGGTGAACCTGGCTCGATACAGGCCCACCGGGGAGCACGTTGCTATCCGACGGATCGACATGGAGTCATGCACTAATGACATGGTCGCCTACCTGCAGGTCAGCACTCCATCACTCTGCTGTGACCCCGTAGTCCTCACCTCTCTCCTGTCTGAAATCAAATTCCCTTTCTTTCATCTCACTGCTGCAGTAGGAACACTTGCATAATCCTTGTGTCTGTGTTTTCATGTACTGTTCTGTCTGTACTGCTCAGCCTCTAATGCCTGATTACATCAGAATGGTCTTTTCCTCTTCCTCCTTTTTCTCGACTTGACCTAATAACACGTTATTTCCTTTTTTTTGCGTCCCAGAGTGAACTACATGTGTCGAAGCTGTTTCACCACACCAGTATTTTACCCTACAAGAGTGTCTTTATAGCTGAGAATGAGCTGTGGGTCGTCACTCCTTTCATGGCTTATGGTAAGATGCACATACAAAACTGTAACTGAATTTTAATGTACGTTGTAAAAGTTGTGTTAGTTGATGTTTGCATTTGGTGGTTTTTTAAAGGTTCAGCCAGAGATCTGATCTGCTCACATTTCGCTGACGGTATGACTGAGCTGACCATTGCATACCTTTTGCTGGGAATACTCAGAGCTCTTGAATACATCCACCACATGGGATACGTTCACCGGTAAGATACACTTCAAGTGTCGAAGAGCTTTTCGGTAACTTCACCTAAATTCCAGTTATTTTGTATTCCCGCATATACTTATGCCAGAAAATATGTATTTAAAAGCTGCAGTACTTGTTGGCTGTTAGTCAAATTCTTTTTTTTGTGCGGATTTCTTTTAACCATTGGGATTTAATAAATAGACAATATTGACAAGCCCATGGCAATCTCTTTGTAAACAGAAGTAAACGTGACATTCAGTGTCTTTGGTTCTGTGTAGGAGTGTGAAGGCCAGCCATGTGTTGATCTCGGCAGACGGACAGGTCTGCATGTCAGGACTACGGAGCATCTTCAGTCTGATCCGTCATGGCCAGAGGGCCAGAGTGGTCCACGACTTCCCCCAGTACAGCGTCAAGGTGCTGCCTTGGCTCAGCCCCGAGGTGCTGCAGCAGGTACAGAACTGCTCTCCTCCACACCAGCATTATATAACTCTGTGACAATACCGTCTCTGGTCTACATGTTTGATTATTCTGTTGTGCAGCCACATTTAAAGAGTAACCTCTCCATGATGCATTTAAACATAATTAAAAGGACATAGAAGTGAAATATGATGAAGTTGACATTCTAAATGTGAATGTTTTTTCTTAGAACCTGGAGGGCTACGACTTTCGGTCAGACATCTACAGCCTAGGCATTACAGCCTGTGAACTGGCCAACGGACATGTGCCCTTCAAAGACATGCCTGCTACACAGGTAAGATAAGTACTATACATTGAAAGGTTATAATCTGTGAGCTGTTATCGTTATAAATCAAAGGGCATCAACCCAGTTCGTACCCACACAGATGCTGCTGGAGAAGCTCAATGGGACGGTGCCGTGTTTGCTGGACACCACTACTATCCCACCAGAGGAGCTGTCGATGACACCTTCTCGCTCTGGAGCCGACTCCGGGATCTGCGAGGGTCCAGGAGCCGGAAGTGTTCGCCACTCCAATGGAGAGCCCTCCTCCTCGTCAGGAGGACACCCCTACAACCGGACGTTCTCCCCGCACTTCCACGCCTTTGTCGAACTGTGTCTGCAGCGAGACCCGGAGAAGAGGTTGGTCCTTCTCTTTGTTCCTGCTTAAATATTATGTAGGACCTGTTGCGCATTATGTTCACCTTTCAAAACACATCTTTTCCTTTTCAGACCGTCTGCCACCACTCTCACAGGCCATCCCTTCTTCAAACAGGTGTGTTAAATACCAGGTTCATCCTGACATTACCACCTATACAAATCCTACTTGTTAGAATGGGTGATCTTGACACTTATCGGGCTATTCTAACATAATAGTTGCTCCATCAACACAAATAACGTCCATAGAAAATGTGTATTTATAGAATTTCTTATATATTTTTTTTGCCCTCTAAGATTAAACGGCGGCCTTCGGAGGCGCTGCCTGAGTTGTTGCGGCCTGTGACGCCCATCACTAACTTCGAGGGCACCCAGCCGCAGGACCCTCACTCTGGACTGGCCAGTCTGGAGTCGGGCCTCAGCCACCTGGATGTGGACGACTGGGACTTCTGACAGTGGAAGACAAAGCGGGGAGACGCGCATGGGAAACTGATGGAAAACTCTCTGAGCATACTGGACAGGATTTGTTTTTGTAATGGTCACCTTGTAAATAATTGTAATCTTAAAACTAAAAGGGGTTGCTGTTCTCACACAGAGGTTAAAAGCCAGCAGCTGTCCTGCCTCTTTTTGAAGTCTCTGCTTTTGTTATCTAATTATGCACTCTTGCACTGCACTGATGGCCTCTATATATTTCACACATAACAACCCATGAAAACGGATGAAAATGGATTCCTCTGTTCCTCATGCTGCTGCTGAGGTTTCGGAAGAGGATCTTTGGTTGTAGATGTAGCCGAGACCTAAAGATTCTCCAATGAATCGGTGGGAAGCTGCTGCTAGGGATTCAGGGGAGACTCTACCACTCTGAACATGGCCCATCTGCTCAGTGAGACCACCCTCTGTACAGCAGATGGAAGGTTGTAACTTTGTCCCGATGGTAAAATAATTCAACAGCATGTATACACATTTCTTAGCTCTCTGCTTGTGTTACAGTGTACACTACATCTCATGCTTTACACATTACTTTTGTTGCAAAGGTTAAGCAGTACATCTGTTTAGTTTAATCCTCCAAGCATAGAAGTATGTATTTCCTTGAACTTACTCTGGGTGTTATGTGACTTATGTCAGAAGTGAATGTTACATTGGTGCTTGTTTTGTCTGCATGTACATTTGAAAGAGAGGGAAAAGTGTTGCAAATGTCAATCTTGACTTAACAATAAACTTTGTTCGCTTTAAAGTTTTTAATTTGATGGTATCACACACTGAAGCAGCTTATTGTCTGAAAAAAAAAGTTATTTTATTCCAAATGTACACGGACAAACACATAAGGGGAGGGTTGAAAAGGTTCAGATGCTGCTAATCCTCCTCATCTGATGGTGGCTGGTCTTCTGCGGCTTTGCGTTTCTCCATCTTGGACATCAACTCTGAAATAACAGAAAAATAATAGTTTTAAGATTAAGCTACATTAATGACCCGATCACGGATAAGCGGGAGAAGATGGATGGATAATGTTATTAGTATTATAATATTTGTAAAAGTTGATTTCAGTGGTGGCTGTAAAGAATTGCCTTGGCTCGTGAAATTAAATGTTTTCTTAATAACTCTAGAGCCTTGTAAAGACACACAGTAAACAAAGATATGTCAAAAAGTCAAATTCACAATTTGTATCCAACAAAATATTCCATTTCGATTCATTTGTGTTGAAGATTTAGCCTTAAAAAACAAATGTCACTGCAATAAACAAAATACATATATTCTCCCGTTTGCTAAACACAACAATGGGGCACGTAGCTGTATTGACCATTTGGTTTATCCGAAATCTAACCATAAATTACACTGATATAACAAAACAATATTTTTTGTGGTAATAATGTAATTAAATATGACAGACATCTTCAAGTGTTAAAAACAGACATTATGTAAAGCCCGACTTACCCTTAGCAGGGTTGAAGACACCGTTGGTTTGAGTGTTGCACACATAGCAACGCTTGGACTTGCGGTAATGCATAAGAGCACAGGTCTCACAGAAGTAGTGCTTACACCTGGGAGACATTCAAATGGTTAACTCACTGCAACTGGTGGTGAACAGTGAAGAGGAAACAGGAGAAGAGCTCACTTTGTGATGATGGGATTTTTGAAGGACTCCCTGCAGATGAAGCACTTAAAGGGCAAATCTTCATCATCACTGCTCACTTCGTAGTTCTCCTCATCTAAATGAAAGCACAGCATTGTTCAGGAAAGGCTGATGCAGGCACAAAAAAAACCCTCATGATATCCTGTTCCTGAACTTACCGTTTGCTCCATATCTGCCCTCTTCCAGTTCCCGCTCAATCTGCCAGCCATGTTTGTAGTCCGATCTGTCGTGGAGGAACTTGCAGCTGTCTGATATCAGGAGAAGATGAAGAACACCAAAGTGAATGATCTTGATGTTAAAGAGTTACAATTATTCAACAGACGACTTCGATATTTTAACGGTACAACAATCATACATACCTCCAAAGCCACAGAACCCCGTCTCCTTATAGTCTTTGCAGATGTCCGGCTGGTAGTCCCACCGTACTGTGGCTCTCAGGTGGTCAGGGGCTCGGATTGGTCCTTTCCTGTTGATAAAATATGTGCATCATCACCAATATACTACATTTTAGTATTGACAGATGAAGCATTTATTTTGAAAGCTTGTGCTTAATATGTCTCGCTATAGTTCTCACCTGACCATTCCAGAGGAGGCGTTGCCCATGGTGGTATCTTTCGGTTTGATGAATTTTTGGTAATTGTTAATACCGCGGTAGATTTTATCGTCTTCTTTGCCTTCTAGCTCCTGTTGAAGGAGAAAAAAGGATTGCTCGGTTAATAGGAAACTTCATTACTACATCTACTAAATTGATTACGTTTTGTCTGCAGGATTACATGAAACTGTCAACGTGCCAACACTTTCATGAAAAGGTGTAGCTTAGGCCAAGGAAGAACCCATTACATTCTTGAGTGGAATGAGGTGCAAGTACACATCATTTTAAAATCAATTGAGCCATATTTGTTCACACTATGCCCAAAACTGTATATTTAAAAAAGAAAAAACATTGTTTATGTAAATTTTATTTACATAAAATTGTAACTTCTTGCTTAATTGTGCCATGAAGAACAACATCATATAATCTTCTGTACCTCCTGGATTTTCTGACTCCTCTCAAAGATCGCCTGAGCGTCGTTGTCCTTCTCTGTGTCCATCTCATAAGTGGCAGTTGCACCCCTGTCATCAGGTCCCTCTGGTTTCTTTTTTGGGGGACATCGGGAGAAAAGCAAAGCGTGAGAAAGATGCCTGCATGAACATATTGTGGCTTCACAACACCAGACAGTGAATGCAGAAAAACAATCAGAGCACAGACACACATGGATGGAGAACAAGGCTGTTGCTCCACTGCAGCAGCTAGGAGGTTACTATCCTTGCTCATTGGCACTGTAACAATGGGTTTTACAGGAGAAATATGCTTCTCCTTCACTTTATGGTTAATGCTTCTAATACAAAATACAATAAGAACAAAAGTCTCAACTCACTGCTGACCGTGTGGACTTGTATGCAACAGTGATCTTCTTTGTTTCTTTTTCTTCTTCATTTTCACTGGACGATTCTTTATCTTTCTCCACCTTCTTTGACTAGAGAGGGAAAAGACCAGGGATAGGTTATTAAACTCAAAATAGATTAAAATAATATATGATTACTGTTATTATCATTGTACCTTTTGAATCATGGGATTGCCTCGAGTGTCTTTCTTTCCCCTTCTGACGACAGAGCACTTGTCCTCATCACTGCTGCCATCTGAAACAAAGTTTCGTTTAGTTAAACTTTTGTTGTTAAAGTAGCTGGGGAATTTTCACAGTTTGGGAGTGGTAACTTAACTTAGGTCAATCTTGTGAATACATCTCTGCCAATGTCTGTATTATTCATCTATCAAGCCGCAAAATGCATTCGGTGCCAACATGTCATAATCCTAAAGATTCCGAGGAAGCGTGAACGCAGCTCAAATGAAAAACTGTTTTTTAAAGCTACAAAATGTTCCCAAACTTCCCGCAGTGTGCAGGTTTGCTCCCATCTTTCGAATAGTTTGTCTATTTCCAGGTAAATGTAAGTTTTATTATCAAAGACAGGGATGCCTTCACACAAAAAATCTCGCCATTTAACGTTGAGCTAACGTGTTTACATTTCAGAACGGTTCACAAAGCCAAAGCGAAATCAAAACACGAGATTTTTATCCCCAAAAAAACTCTCAAACTATCTTATTGATGAATTAATACCTTTATCGCTGTCGCTTGCTTTTCTTTTTCGCCCGGAGAACTTCTTAGTAGATTTTTTGAACAGAAAAGTGCAAGGATCCGCTTTTGGCTCTTCAGACTCCGCCATCTTCCCTTCACTGCCTACATAAATAAATAACCTCCGTCACCACAGCGCCCTCTGGTGCCTCGGATCCTTTGGACAGTGGCCTTCTGCTGGTAAGGAGGATAATTACTACTAGTCATAATATATTTTATTCTAACCCAATTATACTCAAATATTTTTTGAAATACGAATACATTAAACAAAAATGTACTGTTCTGTTCTCAAAGAACGCACACCGTCTTGAAAATTGACTCCATTTACTTTACTTTTGTTCTTATATAGCCTATTTAATTTTTTTAATTTCTTAATACTTGTTTTTGTGTAGCGTTTGCTTGAATGAAACACACATAAATGCACAATAGAATGGGAAAACATTCACCACAAGTACAAAAAATACTTGATGGCATCATTTTCCTCATCTGTGCCAACTGTGCGTGACACTCGCTGAATACAACCGGAAATAGAGATAGGAATAAAGGTATCACTACAGTAGAACCTGAGGCCAATTTTATTTTGAAAGTTTTGACCGGAATTGGTACATTTGATCACCTCTCCCTTCACGCTGTTCGTCGCTCTCCCGTCTTCCTCCTCCAGCTGCAGCATCCGTGGCTCCCCGCAAAGGACAGCGGGTGTTTGTAGGACACTGGGCCCGCTGAGGGAGGGGTCCTGGCCTGGGCACGGATCCCGAAGAGGCCCCGGGGCCGCCGCTGGATGGAGTCGGGCTGCATTCACACAGCAATGGCTATGGGTCTGACATCGAAAAAGGCGTCTGCTCGGAGCGTCGGTTTGGAGCGGAAAAACCTCATCACTGTTTGCAGGTATACATCACGACACCCTCTATTTACAGCATCATCTGCAAGAGCCAGTACTTGCATGCTACCATATCCATAATTGTAATATGTCTCCACAGTGGGGGATGTACATTTTTTTCTGGGACCCAATTTAGATGGACAGTAATGCGGGCAAATGGACATATTTCTAGAAGTGCTAAGGATGAAACAGAGACAGGTGCATGTTCACCTTCACATACCCCGCCATTGCACACACTTTTTGTAGACCTACAGTATTCAGTTCATGTTGAATGTGTTCCTTTGCCTTTTCCTGGATGCACTTTGTTGTATTATTGCTCCAAATTCCATATTTTGATGTAGCATTTATGCAGGATCTCTTTTAAACCTTTGTTTAACAGGTTGATACACCTGCTTGATTCCTGTTTGTACTGATAGATACAGCTGTAAAGGATAAACAATGAGACTAGTGGGTTAATATTGTCTGTAACACCAGACCTCATAGCAGGTTTCCTCCTCCATCACAGTGAGGTTGTGTGTCTGAATGGGACAAGGGCATTGGGAGCAGAGCAAGGACTCCTCCCCCATCACCAGCCATCAGCCTATACACTACAGTGCGTGCTTATGGATGTGATGTGCAGTCATAGAATCACGGTCTCATACAGCGATCAGAAAGGCTAGGGATGTACACTCATGTGCACCAGAGAGCTGAGAGGTCCTTTAACTCACCTGATGAGAGGTTCAGTTGCTCATGTAAATCACATCCCTCTGATTTAGTGTTAAAATGTTGCTCTGCCAGTGACGAGGATTCATCCACACTGGTGTCGTGTTTTTCCTTTTTTCGCGTATGATTAACATTTTAACTCATCTGTTGTGTATCATACTGAGGGATGATCTAAGTCAGTAGTTTCTATCCTTTTTTGACCTTCCTTAAAATGTAGAATGTTCATGAGCCAAGAGGACATGAATGTAATGTACCCAATACAGTTGAAATATAAAAGCACTTACCAAAAAACTATTCTAAAAACATTTGGTTTATTTCGTGTAACATTAATAAAATTAAAGTGTTTCATTCTTATCTCTTTATTACATTTGTGTCATTTTGCCTGTATGTGCTCATAGAGAAAAGTTTGCTTAAAATGTATTGTAGTATTTCAAAAAATATCCTTTCTATGAACTAAATAGTGTCTGATGGACTCAATGATATATTATTAGTAATTATCTTTTATTGTTTTCTGTGTTTTAGTCCAAAACGCATACATACATCAATGTTTTGCATTGATATTCCAACAATTTCAATCTAAGTTATATATTATTCTCAAAAGGGATACTGAGTAGCTGTTGTTTTCAGTATATCCCTTTTGATGTCAGATAAGTGAACTACAAATAAACTGTAGTCATGAAAAGCTTCTTATTATTGTCTCAGTGTTTTATAAAGTACTGTCTTTAATTCATATTGCTACAAAACTAATTTGTGTTACTGTTATTCGTCTATAACATTTGTGAAAAATGTCTTCATACAGCTAGTTTTGGCCAACCAACACAACTGTCTGTCCATAATTATGTTTAATAGTATTTGAATGTCTTGTGATATCACAAGAGCCTTGTAGGAATTACATTTTTACTTTCATACCTTTTATAATGCTCTTATCAAATGTATTATTGCATCGAAATGGGTGTTGATTTCCACCTTGACTCTAGTCAGACTGGAACATAATTACTTGTGTAGAATTTGCAGGCGTGGAGCCAAAATGACATCATGCATCCACACCTCACTCTTACCTCCATTCTGTTTTTTTGTCTCTTATATACAGTGAATGTACATAGTGACAAACTAAAAAAGACAAAGTCCAGACACTTAGATAGACAAACAATCAAGCGTTTTTATTCCAGTACCTTTCTATCCAAGGTCCTATCTGCATTTTAGTGACAGGTACAGTAAAGCTAAACACACAATGAAACACATAGCAAGCCTGCAAAGAAAGAAAAGTATCACAATTGACTTACAAAACAGAGAAAGTTTAGCAAGAGAACAAAAACATTGTTGTTTTCGGGTTGGCCTGACCCTACTAAGACCAGTTTAATCATTTAGGCTTTTTAAAGACAAACAGACAAGACAAGACATAAATAAATCTTAAACAGCTTTCCATCAGTAATGCTTACTATATTTTCTTTCTATCTTCTAATGAACTACATGACATTGATTAGGTTCAGTTGGAGGGCATCTTCTTCCAGGCGTGTCTGTGTCGCTGCATCTGCATGTACTTCCTGACCTGTTTAAAGCAAAATGTTTTTCTTCTTGATGCCATTCTGGTCAGAGATGATTCAAGTAGTCAAAGGTTGTTTGTACGGTCTCTTAGGAGAGAGATCCTGAATCAGCAGTAGCTGTGCATTAAAGCAGACTGGGCGTCTTGTTGGTGCAGCATACAGGATCCAGGCTCTGTGTTGCTGCTGAGACACATTTACCTTCACAGCTTTAACTGCTGCCTGGCCACAGTAACTGAGCTGACGTTAGTGCTAGATTAGTGCAGGCCAAGCCTTTATTTTCCCCTTATAATTGTTTGTGTATATATAAAGTCTGACCTCTTTTCTTTCAGTGTCACATCATACACGTTTAAAATACCATCGGCACACACAGAGATTAACATTTCCCAACAAGTCGTTGGATATAGTTATATGTCTTTTTGTGGAACTTCAGAAAAGGGGTCTGTTTATGCTTAGGTCTAGGGTCCAGAAATGTCACATGTTCCCCTGTCTGTTAATGGAAGTCATAACAAAAACAAACTGGCATATCAGAAAAAGAAAGTGTATTCACATGATCTGGCATAATGTGGGTCACCAGCACCAGGCACAGAGATCTGCTCAATGTTTCAGTGCCTTGTGTTGACAAGTGTCATCTTAAAAACACATATGCACAGCAATAGACATTTGTGTATAAAGGAAAACCTGATCAAACATTTGCATCACCACAGGGAACAGTTTCAGAGACTTAAACACACAAAAATATTTAAAATTTAGAATAACAAGGTCAGGTGTACACATTTAAAAATGTCTATTAAGCAGAATATTCAGGCCGTTTTGAGTTTATCCAAATGCTTTCACCAGAACAATACTTACTTTTTATACTTTGACCTTAAAGATTTTAGCTATAATAATGTTTAATACCTGACCACATCAGAACAAATCAGAGGGGCTTTGTCTTAATGACTTTAGAAAGACTTGTGATATATTTATCATGTCCATGGTGACAGCAGTGTCATTGTGATCTGCAGTGTCTCTGCTGTTGCCACTAGCAACAGGTTTATGTAAACATGGCAGCGCTGAATCTTTCTCTTTAGTCATTGGGAATTTCCATCCATCTATAGTTTATTTACCCGAGCCAAAACATTGATTAACATCACAAGGCAATATGTTTAAAGGTGATTTGTTGATCTGTGATATATTTAAAATGTACTGTTTTGTTGCTTGTGTCTGGCTAAGTGGTCCATGACAGGAGGAGCAGTGTTGCCGTGGACACAGGGAACCTGAGAAAAAATAGATAAGATGAGTGAGAGTTGACAGGTTTGATGTAAGGTGTTATCCCTTTGCTGCTCTATGTAAACAAAAGGGACAGGGAGGGTGGCGATGTGCTGCATATTTGCTAAGGTTTGAGCCCTTCTGGGAGCGTGGCCTGAGAGGAAAACAAAATGTCTTGTGCAAATCCCAAACAAAAGTAAAAGGTGCCACATTCCCCCTCTCAGTTTAATTTGAAAGAAACAATAAAAACAACTATTTTCATGTCTGGAATGACTATGTGTTAAAGTTCAGATTATGTGCAGCCTTTTTGCATTCTTCCCATATTTCCTATTTACTATACCATCAAGTATGTGAAATTACAGCAGTAATATATGCAGGTATGACGATTTTTTTAATCTCAGCATAGGATCAGCCTTCTCTCCCACCAGCAATTTCTCTGTGACACCCTGTTACTCTTCATTTCACCCACAAACACCTGCTTTACACTCTCATCACTTCCCCGCCCAATGCCCTCACTGTCCTCACTGCACATGAATCCCTATTCACCTCCTCTGACCATGAAACACTTTGCTTGGACGCCAATTCACAGACGGGGCTGGTGAGAGAGAGACACACCCTGCTGAAGTTGCATTTTTAAGTCTTTACTATTTTTATTGGACCATTATTTCTAATTTCTGGTCTTAATATTTATCAAAGCGCACAGCATTCTTTATTGTGGCTGTCTGTGCAGATCCAGTACAGGACGTCTCCCCCGACAGTCCAGGACGATAAACAACAGCACTGGCTGGTGTTACACAATGCTGCGGCCAGTGAGGAGTCTGCCTGTGTCATCTGATCCTGCTGGTTATGCCAAGACTAAAGAGAGAGACAGGAAGAGGAAGAGAAAGAAAGAGAAAGGAGTCAGGGGAAAGAAAAAGGAATCTGAGAGGGTTAATGTGAAGCCTTATGTGTTTAGATTAGGTTTCACTGCTGATAAATGCAGTTTTGGTTATCTTAGGTGGTGCTACTGATCAAACACACTTGTGAAAGTACAGTAGAGGGTTGAGAGAGGAGAACAACAGAGCATTTCAACAGAGCTGAGAGTGGGCTTGGCTGCAGCCCAAGCTGAGTGAGAGGGGGCACAAAAGAAGCTTGTCAGAAGGCCCTGCAGTTGTTTTTCAGTGTCAAATCGTACCAAGAACATTATGCTATTCCACTCCATCCATTTGCATTTGAGGAATGCCAGCAATCCCCCTTCAGATCAAAGGACTTCAGTTCACTTGAAATAAGTTGCTATAATGCTCCTCTTGAGATAACGCTGCTGCCTTATCAGGTTAGAAATGGCCTTTTGCAACAGTTTTTAACCCTAACCCTTCATCTATTCTGATTCAAAATGTGATTGTATCAACACACATGCAGCCATTTATGACAGGCTTATACTGGGCATGGGTAACTTATGGGAGCACTTGGTGGTTTTCCAAGGGCTTGGCCCTCTGCGTAATGAGGAATTTGCTTGATTTCTTAAAATGTTCTGTGATTTGAAGTCTGCACAAATAACCAGATTTGACCATATTTTTCACTCTTTTTCCTAAGTTTTAGACGTAATAAATAATACAATCTTAGACTTAATCATATCGAACAAAATTTCATTAGTGATGGGATTCCTTAAGACAAAGTCATTTCAAAGGAACATATCTCTTTAGGAAGTTTCAATTGACAATGATTGGGAATTTCTGCCTCAACACACAATATTTGTGCTGACTAGCAAACTGGCATCACCTAAGTGGATGTCTTTTTTTGTACCTTTTGGGTCATGGTGGAATACAGCACATAACATCCTAACATCCCACTTTGTTATGCAGATATCATCATGAGACAGAATTTAGATGCCACTGACCTGTTCCCTTGATAAATCCGGCTTAGCTCTAAACAAGTCAAAGGTCCAAAAGTAAATGTATTCCAGTTTTGCCTCTCAATTGGAACAGACCCCGTGCAGATTCTGAAGTGATGTCCAAATGTTCTCTCTGATACTTCTTTCTTCTTTCTTGTGACATTTTGAGCCAGTCCCCCCACCCCACAATGAGCTCCCCTTTCATCTAGAGAGTCTTGCGCTTCGGGAAGAGGGCTTTCCGAAAAGAGGTGGTGGTGCTTCCCCTGCTGAAGGAGGCACCCCCCAGTGCGATCTTGGTCTTCCCGCTGGTGATGGTGGAGGTGCCCAGGGATGTTGTGCTCTTGCCCCTGGTGATGGAGGAGCCCCCCATGGCAATCTTGGACTTTCCCCTCTTTATGGTGGTGTTGCCCAGGGTTAAGGCCGTCTTCCCCTCGGTGAAGCTGGTGTTGCCCATTGAGGAGAGGTTTGTCTTCCTGACCCAGATTCGAGGACGGGTTTTGGGGCTCACTCGATGCAAAGCATCGCACACTCATGCAGCACGTCCCGCTCTGCCCCTCGGCGGTAATAGTAACATCAGCTACTGTCCAGAGCAGACCAGAATGCTAAGCGTGGATAGCACGACCCCCGTGTCACATAATGCCTTCCTTGAGATGATCAACGTGGGCTGTGGAAGGCCACATACCACCCATGTGTCCCTGTGAATGGACAGAGGCAGCCGTAGGTGGCCACAGCCTATCTGGGGGGACGGGGACAGTGGAGTGATTGTCCCATCTCCACGACGACACCGGACGGTTGAAGGACACATTGTTGCAACGGGGGCACTCTGTGGTGACATCACTTTCTTCTGAGCCATTGTTCCCTATAGCCTCTGATTGTAGGACATAGCCTCTGTGTACGGCTGTATATACCATATGTGAAATCAGTGGCACGGTTACCGATTTGACAAGAGAAAGGATGAATATGTTCCATGTTCTCCAAGTGAAGCTGAAGCTTTAATTACACCCTTCCTTTTTTATGTTGTCCCTCCATTTAAAATATGGGTGTGGTCCCTTTAGATGCTGTTTACTACCCATTTGTTTCCTTACTGAACTGTTTGCAACTCATTAGAGCATTTGAGTCTTTTATTTCTAACATGTCATTTAGGTTATAGAATATATCCCACAAAAACGCAAATCTATTTACAAAACACTCAAGCCAAGCAGTGTTTAAAAATGTTACTTTATGAGCATTGTTACATTACAGTTTTTCTAGTTCAAAACTGTGTTTTCTGGAGAAAAATTATGTAATGAAAATGCAGGCTAACAACCAATGTTAAAATACTACATTTGCACCAAAGATGTTGACAAGTTGATGACTGTACATGCACAATGTACAGGAGAACAGTGCTGATGAAAAACAAACACACACTCTCTTGTGCTTCACCACATACATCCCACACGACTGTTACACATTTTCCCTCCCTGCCAAGTAGACACACCATAAAACAACATCTCTTGCTGTTACATTTGCATAACACACTCAGCGTGGCTTTGGAAAATCTCACTCTTGATTGCAAACCCATTAGTTCTGCTACTCCCTTAGCACTTTCTTACTTGCAAATGCACCTTGTGCCAACAGGTAACAGATGATGTCACACACTGAACATAAGCATAGCAACTCTTTTTTTATTGACTTTTACTACTGACCTGCTAAAACTGAGCAGATAGAAATATCCTTGGATTTTAAACTGTGGGGCGGAATCATGTGTGAAAATTCCAGTAGATGTTGCTGTGCGTTTCTTTGCCCCTGATGAGGGTGGTTTTAATCACTGACACAGACTTGGTCCCATGGGTGAAGGTCAGAGTAGCGAGAGAGCTGGTGTTCTCCCCTCGTGTGACCGAGGTTTTGCCCACCGCTACAATGGTGTTGCCCAAATTTACGGTGGTTCTGCTCCAGGAGATCGAGGAATTACCCCAGGAGATGGCGTACTTAGTCCTCAGGATTGAAACCCTGCCTTTGGTGAAGGAGGTCTTGCTTGACAAGAATGTGGTTTTCCACTCATTGTTAGAGTCTTTTTTGGACGGCTTGGCTGCTTTGGGTGTCTTGGCCCTGGCTTCAGGGGTCCTGTCCATTTAGGTGTTCTTGCGCTTGGACATCAAGGCTTTGCGGAAGGAGGTGGTTGTGGTTCCCCGGCTGAAGCTGGCCCGTCCCAGAGCCACCGTCGTCTTTTGCCTTTGGATGGTGGAATCTCCCATGGAGGTGGTGGTCACTCCCCTGAAGACGGAGGAGTTGCCCATGGCTACAGTAGTCTTTCCCCTGGCTATGGAGGTGCTTCCCACTGCCATGGCAGTCTTGCCCTCGGTGATGCTAGTATTGCCCATTGTAGAAGCAGCGGCCGTCAGCCCGAGCCCGTGCCTGAATGCTGGCTCCTAACATGAACGCTGCACCACTGCCTGTGTGGCAGCAGGGTAGAAAACAAACCCTAAGCTGTGGCTGTGACTGCCCTAGATAGATCAGACCACCATGTAAAGATTGGGGGGGGGGGGGGTTTATTGGATTATTCTTTGATGCTGGTCGGTCCCTCAGAGAGACAAGACCCAAGGGGACCTGGAAGCACAGCGTGCACAAAGGCTGAAAAGACAGGGGGTTAATTGTATTGTTTTCATGGTAACACTGCCAATGCACTGAAGGGGTACATTGTGCAGTACACAAGACAATTGGGGTGACCTCAGTGCAATAAGATGGCATGGTTCCCAAAAAAGAAAAGAGAAAAAAAAACTCCTCACCGCTATTGTTGAAGGATTCAAATACAGTAGTACATTTGTCTGCTCTGGTACAGTAAAAGGCTGCAGTTTAACCGCTAGTGCAGCGCACAACCAACAGAAAGTCCAAATCCTTCATTTCGCATATTTTCTCCATTCCGTCTTGTGTTTTTCTAATTCTTCTTTCTCTGTCTGCTTCTTTTTCAGATTCTCTGTAAAGACTCTCCTAGAGAAGTACACAGCAGAGCCCATAGACGACTCTTCCGAGGAGTTTATTAACTTTGCCGCCATTTTAGAGCACATCCTCAGCCACCGCTTCAAAGGTAACACTGCAGGTAACATATGGCACAGAAATGGATGGAAAAATCTAACCAACATGAGACAAATGTATATTAACATGTCATGATGAAAATAGTTAAAACATGTGGGGCATTCATGTTTTCAGAGCAGATTTGATTCATTGCTGTGTTGTGATCTTGTATCAGGTTCAGGAAGCTGGTTCAGCTCAGATGGACAGCGAAGTTTCTGGGAGTATATCCGGCTGGCATGCGGCAAGGTGCAGAACAACTGCATCGCCAGCATCGAAAACATAGAAAACATCAGCACATCACGAGCCAAGGCAAGGACACTTTATGCAGAACTGTGTGTGTATGTGTGTGGGTTATTGCAAGACAGAGCCGCTCAGAAAGCCATCTGTTCCTACTCACTTTTGATGTTGTCTTACAGGGGCGGGCATGGATTCGGGTGGCGCTGATGGAGAAACGTCTGTCTGAATATGTGTCCACTGCTCTGAGGGACACAAGAACAACCAGGTCATAATCCATTATTTAAAAGGAAAACAATACATTTCTTGAAGTGACACCTGCTTCATGGTGGTTATGGCTGTTCATGATAATCAGTCTAATTCAAAGACCTACGTTTCTTTGAGGCACTTACACAGCTCCTACAGATGTTTAGCATCAACAACTGTAAAAGGCTTCACAGCTATCATTATTATATCCTAAAGTTCTGAGATGAAACCACTCTTTCTCTTGACAGGAGGTTTTATGATGATGGAGCCATTATGCTGAGAGAAGAGGCGCAGGTCCTGACTGGCATGCTGATTGGACTGAGTGCCATTGACTTCAGGTAAAGAGCTACACTGCATACTCTGATTTTTAAATATGAAAGTACACGAACCAGTTCACACCTGGCTCCTTTAAATTGACAAAGTTAGGTGGCTTATATTTGAAAGCTATTATAAGTATCCTAAGTTAGGTTAGTCTTTGAACCTTTTCTTGCCTGTTCCATTCATTTCAACCCAATAATTAGGAATTATTGTTAGGAGTCTTCAAGATATAATATACATTAGGGTAAAGGATATTCTATTTTATGAGTATAATTTAACATATAATACTGAAATAATAAGTTAAAGCATGTTTATTTATTATGTTATAGAAATATATCAAATAAATATAATTTCACTGTTTTTGAAATATGTTTTGACCTCATGTACCCCACATTTCTACACCTAAATTTAGTAACTGTTAAGGTATTATTAGGTAGTATGTTTTCATGAATAATACATTGATGATGTGTATGCACTTTCTCATGTTTAATATATTACCGTTTAAATTATGTAAAGGAAAGTACGTCTGACATTTATGCACTACTAGAAGCTCACTTCAGAGTGCAGACCTCCACACAGAGCGTTTCCCTAAGTGAAAAAAAAAAATGAATGTATCCACCTTATGATTTGAATATACTTTAATGTTCACGAAAAGTGGGCCGTTAGCTTTTCCACAATCCTGCTGACAAACCAACAAACAAACCAAATCCCCCTTGGCTGAGGTACTAAAATGGGTTATTATATCTTACATTGTACATGCACTGTATGCCAGTGGCGAACCGTGTCTATCACATCTGGACCTTCTGTAGACACACACGCCCTCCGTCATTATAATATCTGTCTTTTCACTGAATTGTCGTCTTGAAAAGGGTACTCACAACAATTCCGCAACAACTTCATCTTCACCTGTTGCACTTGTCATTTCAACGTTAAAAACAATAAAACGGCATGAATTGCTTCGTGGCATTCATCTAGATCCTCTGTCTCTCTCGAGCCAGTTAACTAGCGGGCCTTCTAGAGTACCCTGGAAGCGAGGGAAACTCTGAAAGAATACGCCCATTGGCTACAAATCAATATATGATTGGTTGATCAAACTGTCAGTCCAAACGTACGCTCTCATTCAGTATAAGGGCCAGGGAATTCTATCAAGGATATAGAATACCTTGGTTGAAGGATATTCTACCCAGAGACCCAGAACAAGATCTGATTGGTTGCTTTTTTTTCTAACACAAAACCACTGAAATGCTAGTGCATGGTCCGAGAAAGATAAACAAATCAACGTAACACTGTAATATTACAGATCAACAACACAGATACGATTCTCATTTAGTCATTTTATATACATTTTATTTATATAATTAAATCTATTTTTGTTTGTTTTATCTGAGTGTTCCAGGGTATTCTCTGAATACCTTGAAGGCCCTGACGGTTCGCCACTGCTGTATACATATAAAACCAAACTGTGGCTCCATTCTATATTTAAAAACATTGATATTTAATGATAATATACACCCTTCAGGTTTGTTAAATAGGATTTGTCTCTGTTTCTGTGCAGTTTTTGCTTAAAGGGGGAGACTCTGGATGGGAAATCCTCAGCTGTTATCGACTACACACCTTACCTGAAGTTCACTCAGAGGTGAGATTGATCCAGTAACTCCAGCTTATGCATCACATTGTGTGCACTTTTGCATAACTGTTGCCTCTGTGCTGTGTAGCTACGACTACCTGAGTGATGAGGACGACCGTCACAGTGTGGACAGCAGCAACAGTGAGGAGAGCGTCCCCGAGCATCCCTACATCCCTCTGGTGACCGACGAGGAGAGCTGGAGCAATAAGTGCCGCAAGATGGAGCAGAGGTTTAAAATCGTCTATGCCCAGAAGGTGAGAAACAACAGCTGTTAAAACCAAATGAATGCTGTTTATAGTTATTTTCCACTGTGTGCTTCTACACACACAAACTCGTCTCCTTATTTTCATGTTGCAGGGTTACCTGGAGGAGCTGGTGCGCCTGCGGGAGTCTCAGCTGAAGAATGTGGAGACGGAGAACAAGCACCTGAGAGCCAACGTGGAGGAGCTGACGGTGCAGAGCCAGCAGGAGAAGAAGGAGCTGGAGGCGGTTGTGCTGGAGCTGCAGGCACAACTGTGAGAAACACACAAACTTCGACTACATTTACCTAAATAACAAGCTCCAAATATAAAAATGTGCTCCAGATCACATCACTGTTTGGATTACATTCAGTTGTTATTTTTATGAAAAAATGTTCCTCAATAGAAAATGTGTAATAACACTAGTGACCTACTTAATGACACAACTCATTCTTCTATAAGGAAGATGAAAAGAAACTGAAAGTTAACGCTGATCAGATTTTTGATTATGCTGGTTAATTATGCAATACTTCACATGTTTAACATCTGATTTCAAGTGGCAGTCCTTGATAAAAGGAAAGAAGTTGGTCTGTTTGTAGATAAAGGATATGTAAGGTGCTCTGGGAAACTGTGAAAAAACAGGCCTTAGCTATTCTTTTGTGTGTTTTTCTTTTATTTCCACCACCTTTTGACGTTGAGATACTATTTGCTTGCTAAACGAAAGCTATTGCTTCTGAACTGAATGATTTGCTCTCTGTGTGTCCTGCAGCACTGCCCTCATGCCCTGTGATACATCCCATCTGGCTAAAGATCTTTCCATCCCGCTGGTCAACCAGTGGTCCACAATCCCAAACAACCATGGCGATGTCAAGCTTTTCCGCAGGTAAACTGGTGTCAGTTCATTAATCTAAATATATAAGACCTCTATCGGGAAATAACACACATAGCATTCATAAGCAGATGTTTATAGATGCAATCAATGTACAGACCATCAGGTATTTGGGCTGTGATTATATCTTTTTGTCCATGTAGGAGGAGTTTCCACAGTTTGGAGCTGCTTTCTGCTGAAATGAGTCTGAACTCTGACTCTCAGAGGAATGATGGGAGACAGAATGGAGATGCTGCTTGGACTTCAGCAGGTAAAATGACCTTTTTACTGCTACTGCTGTACATTCATCATGTAGGCTTCATCTGACAGTTGGAAACAATTTACAAATGTGAGATATTTAGTTTTTAATTGTCTATCTAAAACCGATTTCAGTTGGGTTTGTGTGTATATATAGGTGTGTCTGTGTATGTATTTCTCAAACTACATTACAACTACATTTGACTTACTTACTATGTATTCCAGTATTAAAAACACAGTTGTAGAGTTGCAACATTTCTGCTCAAGTAGGAATATATTTGCGCTCCTTCCACAGCTGCATAAAAGCCTTTCAGAGGCAGCCACCCATGCACATGCACATACATCACTGTACAAAGGCGGGCTTGATGGCTGTTCATGGGGTTTCATGTGGGCAGCTTGAAGTATGCACAATCAGAGGCTTAGTTTGATTGTGCATTTTTCTCTGTTTTGTCCCTGTAGGGAAAGACAACAATCCCTCCATGCTGGGTCTGTGTGGCTCTCTGGCCTCTTTACCGAGCTCGAAGTCCCTGGCCAGCCTCAAGTCCAGCGAGTGTTTGGTGAACATCAGCACAGAGCCCAGCCCCGCGCTCACTCCCAGCTAGGAGGTGCAGTCCATCGACCACAGAGATACAACCCCTAGCCTGTCTGCCTGGTGATGCTGCGATGACCATGAACCCGACCAAAATCCTTCTCCAACCCATAATGCACGAAGACCATCAACAGCTCCATGGGAAAGTCATGACACCATCTTTGGATTTTTGTACACATGAGAGTAAAATCACCATGAAGCTAAAAGGATCCATCTCTTTTGGTTCTTTCCCTTCACCTCGCCTTATCCGCTCGACTCCTGTCTCACACTCTCGCAAAACCACTATCTGTAAATCCCGATCATGCAATTTCTCTGCAAACTCCTTTCAGACCCTTTTCCAAAGCTTCAATTAATTTCCTTAAAATGTATTCCAATGTTGCTCCTTATTTCAATATCAGTTTTCTTCCTTTTTGGCATTGTCTGTGTGTTTGTGCGCCTCAATCTGTCAGAAATGTAACCAAAAAAGCACTTGAAGCTCTTTGGATGCAGCCACTTGCAAATAGAGAAGTGAGGATCATTTTAAGAAATACAGATTATCAGTATAGAGGCGAGGATGACTGTCCTCACAGAGACATAGCACTGAGAAGTATGTTTTAAAGTTTGTGACTGAATGGTATCTGGGGTCAGCCGTCCCTGGACGTGCATATCATTCCTGCTTAAGTAATAAACACTCTTTCAATCTGTGCACCTATTTATTCAATCTATTTACTCATAGCCTACCACATATATTAATTTATCTGATTTTATTTTAAGGTGCAGTATTTTCCTTTTACTCATACAAGGGTCATTTTCAGTTTTGTTTGTGTTGCAATAAACAACCTTTTTCCATTATTTGTGTATCTGTGTACATTGCACTGTGTTATAAAAAAGGGTGATGCCATAATCAGTTATTTTGTATTATAATAGGCATCTTTATTGAATCTTTCTGAGAAACAAAAAGTAGCCTAATACTGAAGCAATCAAGCAGTGATTCAAAAATAAGATACAGTCTATGGCTCTGGCTCCATCTTGTGGTTAAAAATAATACAAAATATAATGTATCTTATCGGTAAACAAGTACTTATGTACAAGTACTTAGTAATGTTGCACTGGACAAGTATTTTCTACAGATTGATGAAAATCGTTGAGTGACATTAGCCATAACATTTCAGTCAACCTGCAAGTATCCATTAAGATGATGGAGCCTGTAACACACCAGACGGTGGTTTTATAGAATAACACGACATCTCATGTAGCTAATATATAACTAAATAAAAGGAAAATAATAATTACATTATTGTTGAATAATGAGGATGAGATTTGTTTATCTAAACTCATTATTTTCTAGAAAACACTGAATTGCACTCTTTGATTTGTATGAGATGGGTAGGTTTTTATATTGTTAGTGAAGTTAAAACGCATTTAATCAATTCGTTTTTTGTTTTACAACATGAAAAAGAAAAAGGTCTAGTCTTCAAATGTCTTGTTTTGTTTTATCACACAGAGAGTGAAAAAGAGTCATCTAGTGAAGAAACCAATTCACATCAAAGTTAAAAGGTGATTCCAAAGAAATGTGACTTTCATTTAGTCAAAGACATAACTTAAACCGACAATTCTATCACTAATATGGTGTTTAACTTAGTTGTAGGCTTTGGTTTTCTTTGGGAGCTTTAACTTTTTAACTTTTTTTTGGGAGGGGGGGGTGGTGCCCATTAAGTTGACGGATCGGCGTAATGACCAATACGTGCTCAGTAGTATTCTGCTGCGGCCAATCAGATCGGCCTCCCTGGGAACCATACACTGCACGAGACAGTTGCACACAGTTTGAGCCGAGCTGTTGTGTTTTCACTTTGCACGAACAGCGATGTGTGAGTTGTGTCTGTTCCTCACACTACAACGTCAAGATGCTTTAAACTGCAAAGCTGCACCCAGGTCGTCTCTGCTCCGAAAGTAAGCGACACAAAATCATGGTCATCATCACAAAATAAACCTCAAGCTGGGTGCTCAACAAGGGGCCCCACTAGACTTCTGGATCATCATCACTGTGGATGAAGTGAATGTGGGCAGAAAGAAAGACAGCGCGTTGCAGTGACCGAGAGGAAGAAGAGAGGCCGTGTGTGTTTTCACAAGCGGAGCACGGAGTGGGGAATGTCGGGCAGAAGTGGAGGAGCGCCTCGGGGTTGCAGCAGCAACCCCAGCCTGCAGCCCCTCAGAGCCACCGTCCCGTACCAGCTCCAGAGGGGCTCAGCTCTCTGCAGGGAGGTCAACACGGGTAAATACAACTCATGAAGAGGGGGGTGAACTCTGCATTCACCTCCATGTGGTCCAGTGTTGAAAAGTGTATGTATGATGTCAATTTATGAATATCTGACTCAGATACGCAGTTACATATGTTCAAGTGTTTCATTTACTTGTTTTCTTAATTGTACAACAATGAAGATAGAGGCTAATGTGGAGTCCATCAATCAATACGGACAATGAAGAAGCAACTATTTTGACAGTAATTTTATTAGATTTTTTCAACAGAAAATATGCCGAACATTTGGTTTCCTAGTGTCATTTTGCTAATCCTGTCTGTCTGTCTTATATTATTGTAACTTCAATATTTCTAGGCTTTGGACAAACTCGAGCTCTGAAGAATTAACTTTCTAACTTTAATTGACACTATCTGGTTTAATCAAAAGATGAATCAATGATGCAAAGGAAATCATACATCTGCCCAATGCACTTAGAACATTGAATGAAAAATAGGGTTGCTCAAGCCATTTTTGAATGAATACGTCTGACGTTTTCATGCTCATTGAACAATTCTTGACTTGCAAAACTTAAAAAACATTTTTAAAAAAGCAGGTTTGCTTTGTTGGCTACGTAGGCTGAACTCATGGCAATTCGTGGATCAATCACTGCCTCAAAGATTGAACTTGACCCTCGGTCTAAAAGTAAAATCCCAGCATACCTTGAGAAAGTTAAGTCAACAATGAAGGCTTCTGCTAACCCCTGAAACATAACACTGCTCTCTAAATGTTATCTGGACACCCAGTCAACCCTTTGCACTCTAACCTGTGGGATCTCTGCTGCGTTCTTCACTCTAGGACAGCTTTGTTCTACTTTAACTGTATCCATGCAAATCACATCTGCATGTAGTCGTGTTTATTTTTACATTCTGCCTGTCTGCCCTGCAACATGACAACATATTGTGTGTGTATACTTGTAGCCTGTGGTGACTGTTGCCTATGCTGTGTAGATGGATGGCTTTGCTCCAGGTCAAAGGCATGGTCCACACCTGCCAGAGATTACAGAGGGCTGCCAACATGCAAACACACAACTCCACATGGCATGCTCGTTGGTGGGGAAGAAGCCTGGGAGCAATTTCTTTAAACAACTACCGGTGTCAAAATACTGTTTAGCTTCTTAAGGATAGTTTTATACTCTTGCCCGATCAAGCTATACATGATCACACAGGCATGAGTTGTGAGATCTGCAGGACAGACACTGTTCTGACAAGTACTGTGTTAAGGCTTACACAACCCAGACATAAACTCCCTGACTTTATGTTACTTTGAATTCTTCAAGGAATCTTTTTCTTGTTGCATTTTTCCACAGTGAACAAAGTTTTGATGCATTGAAGTAGGCGTTCAACAACCGCAAAACTATACAACATCCTTCAACTCATCAATACTTTTTTAGATTATTTTAGTCGACATGGAGGCATGCAAAAAACACAGCGTTTTATTTACAAGCTCTAGGTGATGTAGTTCTAGGTTACGCAATGTATATACAAATGGACATTTTATGGATAAAGTAATCCCTTAAATGTATTTTTATTTCTGTTTTCCAAAGCTGACAGGAACACAGCTCGCCCACCGAAACCTACCATCCGCCGAACGCTTTCTCTCGACGCCATCGTCGGCCCCTACCTGCAGGGACAGTGGCCCAGAGAGGGAGAGAGCCAGGTTGTTACCTGTGTCAACGACAAAGCCACACAGGTACATATTAATTTATCATGACAATATCAAATGAATGGTGATACCTCTGAGTAATCACTGTCATTTAACAAGAGCCTTCCACTCAAGTGGAAGTCTGTGTAAGGACACATTTCCCATAAAACCTGTTGCTTCATGTTGCCGAAAAAAAGCAGACAGGAGACCAAATGTTTTATCTGCCTTGCTTTTCTTGTATGTTACGGGATTATATAGAGGACAAGATATCTGATGTTGGCTCTGCAGGTGTCTCGTGGTTCCAGTTTGACGCTGCGGGTGGAAGGCAGCCAACTGGAAATAGTCGTTTTTGTTCTTCTTTAAACTCTGCTGCTCTCCCCTCGCTCCCCCCTCGACTGTATCGGCTCCTAACTGGTGCACAAAGCCCCTACTAACTTCTCCAAGCTCCGCAGCTTCGTCTTCGATCCTGACACAGTTTAAAACCCGAACAAACCCCCTTCGCCTCCATTGTGAGGAACAGACCCCTCCTGACCTCATTATACAGACACCCCATCCCCCAGCACTCTCCTCAGCCACACACACACACCCCACCCAGCACGTCCTTCTGCCATCCTCTGCATTACTTTAAATGATTTAACTTGGTTTGCTTCAGTCCTCATTTGGTATGCTTTTTTACTTTCAAAACTTCCGTCAAATTGTTCCATTTATAGTTACGGAGATTTTAAAGATTGTATTTCTTTATCATGTAGAAAACAAGACATATCCTACATGGGTTTATGAGAAAGAACTTTTTTTTAATTTACATTATCAAACACACATCTTTGGTAACTCAGATTCCAAATTAAAATAATATATACTTTCAGGTACCCCAGATCCCTATAGGGGATATTTAAATGTTACGGCAGCTCAAGTGAAAAAACCAAAGGAAGAGTTATACATTAAAATGATAGATAAAAAAGACATGGGGAAAATAAAGCTAACAAAAATAAAGTAAAATGAAATAGCTATACATATACTGTACGTATACACTAAATACACCTTACACTCACACAGTAATCAGGCTCAGAATTCCTTTATTAGCCCCACACAGGGGAAATGTACATTGTTACAGCAAAGATACAACAACGATAAAGACAAAATAAAACTATATTTAGTAAAGTGGCAAGCACACATTAATACAAATAATCCGATCCATATAGATAACACATTTACCTGTCAGATTTTGTATAAATTGTACATGGAATAACGATTAAACATGTAGTTAACCGTATCTATTAAGCTATTATTCTACAGATATGTGCTACATGGGTGCAAGCATGTTTTTGGACAAGTTATTTTATACAAAAGTATAAATATGTGCCTGGTAGTGTTTATTTCAGGAACAGTAGATTTCATTTGAACGTAAATTGTTTCAGTTTAATTCTGAAATAATAATTCAGTCAATCAGTTTGTTTATAAATAAAAAGGCCAATATCTTGATCACCAAACACATTTACAAGGAATTTAATAGCAAAGGGGCAAAATATGTTCTTCCTCAAGCCTCCCAAATGTGAGAATTAGCTGCTTTCTTGTGTTTTCATTCTAAATTAAATGGATTGTATTTCCCTTTTATTGAGGCCATATTGCAGACAGGAATTAAGTACATGTTGATGAGTCGTCAGAGCTGGAAACACAAGCCAAATGTTCTGCTACCTTTGAGTCTTTTTATAGATGTGTGTCCCATGATCCCCCTGTTCATGTTTTGGGCAGGGTGGGGTTGTTGGTGTTGGATGATTTCAGGGGGGGTTGGCAGCTGTAACTCTACACCGATGTCACCGTATGACTGACCCATGTCGCGTCCTGACTTATTTAGCCGGCCGATGCTCTACGTTTAGTCCACTGGACAGGGACAAGATGGTGTCTGCGTTTTCTACTGCACGAAGTTATGGCACTAATAAGATTCTCTGACTTGTGAGGTGGACACCTTGAGAACTGCTCGCATTTTGGGAATGGAATACCAGGACACAACCCTACTGTTCACAGTGAGGGCTAAATGTGTACTGTTGCCTTATTGAATGGCATGGGCACCATTGCGTGGATCCGATTTGTATGCAAGTGTGTGAGGCAGTTGACTGGAGGCGCCAAAACTGTGATCATTTGATCCTGTGGGTCAACTAAACAAGGGTTACACCGGGTGAGGATGAGCTGCGAGGCGTCTTCTCCCAACAAAGGGCCGGGAGAAGCCAACCCGACTCCCTCTGGTAGAAAGTCAAGAGTCAATGTGAAGAAATCGGTACGTTTTATAGGAGTAAAAGTAGGTTGTTGAGTCGTTGTGATTGACAAAAGAAGAAGTGCACAAGAAACTTTTCTGTTTGTCTTTGTTATTGTTGTTCTTCTTCTACAGTATGTGACTTGGTGAAAAACAAGGTTACTCTGTGTGCACTGAAGTGTTGAATGCTGAACTTGCACTGTATTTATAGTCTTTCCAAGGATGTGGTTTGGATGTTTTGAAATGTGTGTGAAAGTGGAGGGCTGTTTTGCAGCTCAGGGTGGGTTTCTCGAACAGCTGTTGGGGCAGGTGTGAAACACAGCTGTTGGGCTCCACTTCTGTGTTGTACTCAACTCGTAACAACTTGTAGTGTTGAATGGAGTTAAACAGAACATGTCAGAGGCCTCAGAAAGGTCAGCCAAAATGTCTGCCATAAAAGGCAATTTTCTACAACATCCACCAAATGTTTTTTAGACAAATTCGGGACCCATATTATTATACTCACTTATTATTCACAAAATAAATAATATTCTTTTCGAAGACACCAAGTTCCTGGGCAGAAGAGACCCGAGGGAGGAGAAGTTCCGGCAAACACAAGCGCTCAGCATCGTGGGGTAGTGCAGAGCACCTGAGGGAGGTACGTATTTGAGTTTATATCATCAATTGCCCCGTTTCTTACTCTTACTTACAACTATTGGTGGAAGAAAAAGTACTTATTCCATGCTCCAAAAACACTCCTACAAGTAAAAGTCTTGAATTTGAAAGCTATATTTGGTAAGTGTATGTAAGCCTTATTTGTAAAATATCATTTAAGTATAAAAGTAGCTTGGATATGTACTAAAGTACAGTACTTAAAGATTATGCTCATTATAACTCCGTCATGTACTGTTGGGTAGCTTAATATACAGCAATGAAGCATAATATATGAAACCATCACATGTTTGTCCTGTGAGAATCACATGTATGTAAACAATCTACTTTCCATGATCTAAGAAACACAGTCCTGTTTTCAACTTGTGACAATGCCTGTTGATCCAAGTGATGTTGTACAGTTGTTTATTTAGCTTAGGATGGAAATAGAATTATCTCAACATAAAAAACAAACAAACATCACAAACATTCAAAATCACCATATGTGCAAAGAGGGGACGAAAAACAGTAAACTGAAAAGTAACTAAAGCTGTCGGACAGCATGTAATGGAGGGAAATATGAAGTTTCATTAAATGTAAAACTTCAAGTAGAGTGAAATTACATTCCACCACTGTTCACACCCTTTTTTCCGCACCCTCCCACTGATGGCACGAAACATTAACAGCCTCCTGAGGGGAAAGAGAGTAACCTTTCCCTTTTCAGAAAGAAGCGTTGTGACTCCTGCTTTTTCTCTCTGCTCTGCGCTCAGGTGGCCAAGCTGAGGAACCAGCTGCAGAAGCGTTCCCGCCACCTCCCTCCCTCAGCAGGGTACGAGCCCCCCCACCACCCCCTGCCAGCAGGTCATGCAGCAGGCATCACTCAGGTAAACCCATTGCTTATGTCTCCTGATGACATGTGGGGAAAAGACATAGAGGTCAAAGTTTCCATGACAACTGCTGATGCTAATCCGTCTTCCACGGGCATACTGGGAAGTGCTTGGTAACAGGGGTATTTAAAAACAGTTGTGCTTTTCTTAGGAACGGCTGTCTTCACGCCTCCTGTTATTCTGCCTTGCTGTCACAAAGAGACAATCTGAAACCAGCATTTCATACTTTAACAAGGACCGAGTCTTTAGTCAGACATTGGCAGGTCAATATTATATAGTAATGATAATATTAATAATATAGATTTTAAATAGATTTGTATAGCCCCTTTCGTAAAAGTGCTTTCAATAAGAGAAAATAAATATATAATTAACATGTAAAAGGGATAGAATGCCAAATTAATGGAAAATAAGATGGCAAACACACTTGATAGATTAAGATAACCATCATTTTATTTGTTTTGTCATGCATCAGCATTTAAGGTTTGACTGAACAAACAAACAAACAAACAAACAAGCAACTGAAAACAGCAGTCAAAAAACATTTGCCCTTGCTGGTGGAACACCTGGAGTGGAGTGCACCAGCTGGGCATAAGCTGGGCGTAACTCTACGTCCGACGTAGAACCGAAGTTTAAGACCAAACTAAAGTTATGACTAGTGCACCACTTAGACTTAAGCCCTGTATGCGTTGCGCCCGGGTGTAACTTTTACGCCTAGTATGGAGCAGGCGTAAATCGGAAAGAGAGACTAGTATCCATAGTAACGTAAAACAGACAAGAAGGAAAATAACTATGGCAGTGCGTCTTGTTTACATGTTGTAACAACGAAAGGGCATTAAGACGAGAGAGTCGTCCGTGATCAAACAAACCCACTGGACATCTATTCATTGAGCTGATAGAGAGGTTTCGTTTTGGCAGACAAGCCCTTTTTGATTGAATCGAGGAGATCTCCCCTCAACAACAGAACGGATCAGACAGAAACGCTGCGCTCTCCCCAACCTTGCAGGTGCTGATTGCGCTCAGATTTTACTTTAATACTGTGGGAGACATGATTAATGTTCATCGCACAACTGCATGTCGGGCTATTAGACACGTTTCCTTGGCTCTCCAGCGCCGCCTTTGGAATTATATTTACTTGACACAAGAAGAAGCAGCAAAATCCTCCTGGCATCCGTGAAGATATCTGTGGACGAGTCAACCGCAATCCCATAATAAACAACATATAGCCCTGTATATTTGTAATATGAACGCTGTTTTTTTGCAATTGCATTTCAATAAGCTCCCATTGTGACCACATATTTTCATTAGGCCGTTTTATAGCCTATTTTATAAAAAAAAACACACACAAGAACATTAGATAACAAATATGATTAGAGAACGGTGAATGACAAATTGTCTTCTTCCGTGATTCTTTGCTGATTCTTAAGAATTATAATTTTGAGTCTTAATTTCTCCAGCTCAATTTTGTCATGTTCCGCTGCAGTTTTGCGGTCTCCACCTCCACACGAACGATCTCTTTCTCCACCAGTTCACGTTGTAGCTCTGTAAAATCCCTCTTTCTTTAGGTGTGGGCGTCATTTTTCTCTTCTTTTGGTTTCTGTTATCCATGACTTCGTTATCCAAATCTTAGTTTGCTCTGAATGGAGGAATTCGAGTGTTAAATTATGTAGACGTGTGTTGCTTGGCAACAATTACTGTTTCGCGTGTATTTACGTGGACGCGCATCTTAAGACCAGGCGCAGCTACGACCTATACTAGTCAGGCTTGGTGCACTCGGTGTAAATTCGAATCCCTAAGTCGGACGTAGCTAAGCCCGACGTTAGAGTTAAGACCTACTTTTTTACGCCCAGCTGGTGCACTCCACTCCTGATGACAGCAGGGACTTACCTTGCCTTTTTTACCTGATCCCAGGATAATACACCACAGTACCACCCAATGTGCACACAGAGAATAACATTACATGTTATTCAAACAACATATTTGTCTCTTACAAATAAGATAACAATACATAGAATGAACAAAATAAGATGGGGAATATTTAATTGAAGTATTTACAATTAGGTAAGTTAATGAACAGCATTAAAGTTAAGCTCTTACGATACATTTTGCTGATTTAATACTGCCCTTTGCTTGCACTACCTCCTGTTTGTATCAAAATGTGCACTAACCTGGCACACAACATGGATATATACACATTCTGCTCAAAAGTATTTAAGCAAACAAAGAGTCTTAAAGATTGTTGTTTTTCAGACTGTGCCCCTGATGCGGCTGAACAGAATCGCCCCGCGGCTGCGACGCAGTGTTGAAGGCCTGAACCTGGAGCTGGAAGAAGCGTTTGTCTCTGAGAAACCTGATGATCAGCACGAGGTGAGGCACAAGGTTATTAAACAGATCATGTTTTGAGAAAAAATGTCAAGTAATGATTATGAAACTAAACCAAACATTATAGCAGCAGTATAGGCTTACTTCTGTAATACAAAAAATAAAAAGCTTAACGCCTTTTTTTGTATGTATGCACTGTGGTTTTTGTTTGGCTTAAGTATAACAAAAATTTAAATGGCCAAAAATCTTGTCAAGATGTTGAAATTACAGGAAAGTTGTTAACGATATGTTTGTAACAAAAAGGTAGATTTAAAAAAAAAAAAAAAACATTGCCCTGTGTTGCTTCTTTAGCTGCTCTGACCCCTTCACTTGTTTTCTCCTGAATATTCCAGATTTTGGATATCCCGGATGGCCATAGGGCCCCCGTTCCTGTTCAGAGGTGCAGCAGTGGCTCTCAAAGTGAGCCCTCCCCAGGGCCCCTGGATCTGGATCCTTCCCTCCTCTCTCCTTCTCAGTCTCCTTGTCCTCTAGATCCATCGCTGCTGTCTCCTTCAAATTCCCCTTCTCCATTGAACCCATCTCTTCTGTCTCCATCACAGTCTCCCTGTCCCATGGGAGAGCCAGGTTAGACCACTCTACATTTTTGTGTTGTTCAAAAATAAAACAAATATATGGTTAGTTTTCATATTATTAACAAAAGTTCGGATATTTGTGTCTTTCTGAGCAGAGCTACTCGACTGTGAGACGCTAAGTCCCGCTCCATCTACGCCGCTACCTCTGTTCGCCCTGGACCCCCCCCTGCTGCAGCCCTGCTCCTCCGCTACTCGTCCCAACAAAACCTACTCCTTCCAGCGCGAGTCGCCAGAAGGCTCTGAGCGAGTACAAGTGTGCGAGGATCAAATGTAAGCAAAAACATAATGTTTTGATTATATATTCATGAAATAAATATTCACGTTCTAGATATGTCATTTCAGGAGCAACCCATGAAGCCCCCCTCCTCAAGCAGTAGCATAGCATTAAAGCTCTTAAATAAAATCAGATTTAAACTTAACTCAAAATAAACATTTATCATACCAATTTAGAAAAGGTTGGAAGAAGGTAATTTGTGAGGTGTGAATATTGCATTTACATGATATGCATTTCTGTGAAATGCTGCTTATGAGACAGCCCAGGTTTAGTAGAAAATCTCTTCTTGCACTATTTCTATTTTATTTGTATTTACTTGCACATCTCAAAACATTCGATTTCACTATTTTATCTTTTCTATTATTTATATGTCCTATATATATGTTGCACTGTTGGAGGAGCCTTTAACTTAAGTTTTTCATTGCCATATCTACACTGTAGACAATGAGCAAATGACAATAAAGCCTTGAAACTTGAAAATCTAAAATAATATTTTAAAGAATTATCCAAAAAATGTAATATAATTATTTGAATAAAGGTGTGGTTATAATTTAAATAACTAAAGTATACATAAAAACATAAACTAGAGTCATGTTAATCATTTGTATCATAACAGAACTATAATAATGTTATTTAAATGGTATTATGATTTTCCAGATGTGCAAAACTACATCTAAAGCTGTGGCATTTGGAGCCCTTGATGATACAGCATAATGGGGTTCATGCCAACTTCTATCCATCTCTTTACTTCCAGGTCTGCCTCTCGGGACGTGCCTCTCCTCCAGCCGTCCTGTCCTGACCGCAATAAAGTCAACTTCACCCCTCATGGAGGCTCCGCTTTCTGCCCTGTCAGCCTCCTGAAGCCCCTCCTGCCCTCCATGGACCTTCTCTTCCGGGGCCTGTCAGTCTCTCCAGTCACAGGCTGCCCAGGTCAGGCCTCTCCCACCAGGCACCTGGGCCTGCAGTAGCCTCCTCTCAGGACTAAACCACACTGCCAGAACATGCCTACAACTGACTGTGTTTTAAATGTCACTGCTGTAACGTGCCATGATCACTGTGAGCAAAAAAAGGCTTTGTGGCTCACACTTAGTCTGTTTTACTGATTTATTTCCGCCTTCAGAATGCTATGTTAAGCTGATATTTACCTCATCAGCACCTATTATAAGTATTGCCTTATGTGGGCTATGGATTAAGTCAGGGCTGGAGTTCTGGAAATGCTGAGAAAAGTTTGAAGTCTGAGTTGTTGTTTTTGATCAAAACTAAATGTTTTTTAGTTGATGCATCAGCATTTCAGAAAAAGATTGCTCGGGATGTTTTCATTTTTAATGTCAAAGAGTGACTTCAAAGTAAAAAAAAAAAAGCAAGCACTTACAACACAAGAGTAGTTTACTATCCTTAATTGTTAGTTAAGGAATAGTTCAGTTTTAAGATGAACCTTCAGCTTAATTTTATGAAACCAAGAACTTTTTCGAAAATCTGTTGGTCAATAGTTTAATGGTAGCTGGCTTTTCTACAGATGTACTTCTAGAAAGATATATATTTTTGTATCTTTGTAAGGAAGCTGGTGATATAATTTTAGTTTTCACTGAAGAAAAAAAACATATTTCTGTTTTATACTCTAAAGTTTTACAGGCATAAAAAAGTTTAAAGTTTTACAGGCATAAAAAATATATTTTTATCAGGCCTTTTTTTCAGACATGATGTAGCAACCTTTTCCCACTTGTAATGTTTAGTGTGCTGTTGCCATTGTGATCAAATAAAAATAAACAGATGTTCCGGGCGTTTAAATCCTTTCTATACTACTTGTAATTCCTGTGATTTTTTTCTTGTTGTTGTTGCTTGCCTTTGACACGTGGATTTGCGGTTTTTAAATCGAAGCACCGCCTTTTCCACCCAAATCTGCTTTCGATTGGACGAGAAAGGATCTCTATTGCCCTACATGGACCAATGAATTTAATCCACATCCTAGGACGGAAAAAAGGCACGCGACTTTTTCAAGGAAGGACCTCATTGTTTTTAATAGCTGCCTTTACAGGTGCCACACGACATTTTATATAAGCAGAACAATTTGCCTTTGTGCATTGGTGGAAGTAAGTTAGTTGTTTACTGAAGTACATGTATCAAAACATGTAAGGTAGTTGTGTTCCCATGTTCTGCTACTTTTTCCACTAGATTTGTAGGCTAATATTGTATTTATTTTACGCCACTACGTTTATTTGATTACTTTAGTAACTTTGAAGATTTAGGTTATGTAAACAAAATGTAAATGTATGAAATATGATGTACTTTTATTGGACATGTTACCCTGCAGTATATAAACTAATTTGATCCAAAATGTTGTATAAGCTATCCCCATCTTTAACAGCTGCACACAATTTACATCACCATTTTTGATGCACTTATTTGATGTCTGATATGGGCAATTCTCTATTATGATTATGAAGTGTTGGTACTTATACTTAAACGATATGAAAATTCGGTCATCACAGAATAGCTGGTTGTGATATTATTATTACTATTATTAATCTGCGTAGAATCGTTAAATTAAAGACAGCATTAGGTTTTTGTGACTTTTCAGGCTTAGCTGTTGACACCACTGAGGTCCTTTCATAAAACCTATTTCCCTGTGTCGCTACCGCTATTCCTACTAATTATAGGCTGTAATTTCTCAATGAAAACACGTACTGTACTCTGCTGACAGTACAGGTATCAAGGGGGGAATGGGATGTTTTTAACAGTAACGCTGTCCTGGAGGAGATATTTAGATACCTGAGAATGATACAGAACAAACATATGTCATGAAATCTGACTGTCTGTGCAGCTCCAGAGAAGTCAAGATACCGCTTGCAGGCTTTGGTAAATTAAGCGCGCTCAAGAAGCTTTAAAGGCAACATCTTTGCCTGCCATCACAGAAAACTACACCTAAACGCGAGCACCATTTCCGGGCTCGTCACGTCGTCTATAGTGGAGCGGGATATCGGTGTGAGAGGAGCGGGCAGCGGAGCGGTGTCGGTTAACATACCCGGGCTGCTGGACGATAGCATGGCTGCGGGAAAGGGAGCCGGGAAGCCCGTATCGATATGGGACAATATGCGGATACGGTTCATTGTTTGTTTCCTCGGAGTCTTCGTGTGCTACTTTTACTACGGAATATTACAAGAGACTATGTAAGTAACACTAAGCGTGAGGTATGTTACAGCACATTGTCCTATCCTGTTCCAAACTCCATTATACAATTTACAATTGTAATGCTGACTTGCATGTCGACAGTTACCGAATCATTGCCAGCCTAATTGTACTATGACATAGCTATAAGTAATGCACAACAAACGTACACCATGTGCCAGTGGGTTCAATCTGCTCGTTGTGCAAACTCATGTAAGATATACAACGTTATCTTTACCGATGACAAAGAAAAAGCTGACATTAAATTGACATATTTATGAATGGGGTTTGGCGTGATATTCTTCTCATTTTAGAAAATGCCAGGTATTGATCTCTAAAGTTATACCATTCAGAAGGTGACCTATATTTGTAGTTCTCTAAATCTTCTATGTCACTACCCTCATATGTGTGTGCATACAGCAAACCTTTTTTCCCCTTCTTTGATTAACACATAAGACCATAATGGTTATATAAAGTTGTCTAGAAAGGGTATATAAAGTAAAAGAAGACTAGTTTCTATTGCATATCACATAATGAGGCCTGACACAGATGGTATGTTGTTACTAAAGGGGACAGGGATCATATCTGGTTTCAAAATGAAAGCTTACCTAGTGTCTCACAAAAGAAACTCTATCACGAACATAAATGATTGCCTATCATTCTATGTCTTTATTTAAAACTATTGACATCACTTTTTCCTATTTGTTCTTGGCAACTATTGCCCATTGAGTTCAGTTTGCAAGTTGTTTAAGATTTATGGTTCCCTAACCAAATGTCACCACCCCAGCCTGTCACTTGCAGTATGGTATCTCCTTTCTAAAGGGGCCTTTCCATAGCTTGAAGACTCTTGAAAGTGTTCAACTCTAATACCATTTATCAGCCCATGCTTTTGCTAGGATTGTCATTGAAGGTTATTTCAGCCTCAAATACAGATTGTCTGTGATCTGTTGCACTCAACACAGTTTTTTCTCCTTGACTCGTCCAGCACTCGTGGCAGCTATGGTCAAGGAGACCAAAAGGAGAAGTTCGTATTCGCCCGGACATTGGTCCTCATACAGTGCATTGTCAGTGCTCTGTTTGCTAAGATCTGTGAGTATTCACTATATAGAAGAAGTACTCAAATCTATCCAAATGGTTAATATAAAATAAGATAAACATTATCTGACGCTACATCTACCTCTTCATCATCAGTGATCCAGTTCTTTGAGGGTTCAAAGCCAGACCACACCGAGAGCTGGCTTTATGGGCTGTGCTCCCTCTCCTATCTTGGAGCCATGGTGTCCAGTAACTCTGCCCTTCAGTATGTAAACTACCCCACACAGGTACATATGCCCTTTTAGTTGGTAACATGATTCTAATATGGATTTATTAATGTATCATTCCGTCTTATCCTAAATCTTTGTTTTCTTTGCCAATAGGTGTTGGGAAAGTCCTGCAAGCCCATACCAGGTAAATCTGAGAATCACTTCTGTAATCATACGTTGTGTGATTTGACAAATACATCTTATTAGAATGAAGGTACTTCTCAGAACTGGTTTCATGTAATGACAAGCCTGAATATTTGTACTTTCATACTAAACAATCTATAAAAGTTGGTATAAACACTCAAGTAATAATAGGGTGCAGTCTATTACATCTCATGCTCATTTCAAAAAGTAATAAAACTAATGAGAATAGGAACAGCTCTGTCAAACTAATGTTTAAAGGCACAATGAGTAGGATTTTCCAAAAAACAACAACATAAAGGCTCATGACAAATAATCCCACTCTATCATTGCTCATGACCCTCTAGATGTGGGTTGCGGTCACGTTCCCACTCACCTTTTTTTAATAATATGTTCAAGACATTTCTTGTTGTCCATTGCTATTATTATTATTATGATGTGTTTTCAAACAGCCATCAAGAAATTCTACTCATTAGCATTTAAAGATTGCTCTTGGTTAAAAGTGAATTAGTGCATTTGTGCAGTTTTGTTCCTGCCTACATCTGTTACAGTGCAAGATCCATGCCAAGTTGTGATCTGTGTCAATTTGACTAACTCAGAAGTTTCTAAATCCCATAGGTTAATGTGTTGATGTATATAACTTAAACAAGCAAGTCAGAATACCCTCGTGTGTATATATATATATATAGTACATTACAAATAAGAGATAATCTGATATCTCTCTTAACTGATCAAGTACATATTGGGTAAGCACAATCTTTTCACAATGTGAGCAGACATGAGCACACCTGGCAGGTTACAGTTTGTTCTGTTTGTACATTAACATTATATCTCACTGCTTGTTATCTCTTGACACACACACACACACACACACACACACACACACACACACACACACACACACACACACACACACACACACACACACACACACACAAACACACACACATACACACATACACACATACACACATACACACACACACACACACATACAATAAGACAGAAAGACAAACAGAGGCACACACACACACACACACACACATACAATAAGACAGAAAGACAGACAGAAGCACACACACACACACACACACACACACACACACACACACACACACACACACACACACACACACACACACACACACACACACACACACACACACTTTCGCAATCCATATTTTCCACTCTGAGGGGGGAAGGCTGGGCATTTTGTATCAGGGTAGGATTACTTCAAATCCTAGAGATGTCACCCTGATATTCATGGCTTAAAGAAAATGTCCATCATGCTGCTGTTGTGTGGTTGCAGTGATGATCCTCGGTGTGACGATACTGAGGAAGAGGTACCCGCTGGCTAAGTATCTGTGTGTGCTGCTTATTGTGAGCGGAGTGGCGTTGTTCCTCTACAAACCCAATAAGAGCTCAGTCGCAGGCGACCATGTCTTTGGGTTTGGAGAGATTCTGCTGGTGAGTTTATAAGCTTTATGTTCCATCCAGTCTGCTTGTATCTAGGAATGCACCCATTGTGAAATTCTGTGCTGATAGACATTTAAAACCACATTTAGATTTGGATGATGGCAATTACTAGTGTTTTTGTTTAGTTTTTTCTGTTATTTTTTTCTGTATTTTCCAAGGAAACAAAGACATCCTCATCATAAAAAAAACTGAACCGTTTCAAAGTCACTCAACACTTTATTACGATAAAATTTCAAATTCAACCAATTTATAAAACATGTGATATAATCTAAAAATAACTGCTTTAAAAGCCTTTTTTCCTGCTGTACAACTAAAGCACTCAATAAAAAGTTCCTTTTATAGTCAAACAGAAATATGTGTCTAGTGAAGCATAAAATAAACACATCAAATGTAAATCCAACACAACAGTTAGCTGCTACAAATTAGATTTAACACAACAGATACAAATGGTTGTAGATGTTTGGCAGTTGAATTGGTGCATTCCTACTTGAGTC
This sequence comes from Notothenia rossii, assembly GCF_949606895.1. Lineage (NCBI taxonomy): Eukaryota > Metazoa > Chordata > Actinopteri > Perciformes > Nototheniidae > Notothenia > Notothenia rossii. Next base: position 20,698,135 of record NC_136906.1, read on the forward strand.
CCATCTGCTGCCAATCTATCTGTTCCTCCCTCGTGAAGCCATGGTTACTGTGACATTTCCATGACATTTGTCTCCTGCTTTGTTTCGCTATGTTGTAGCTGGTCTCCCTGACATTGGACGGTTTGACTGGTGTGGCCCAGGATCACATGAGGTCTCGCTTCCAGACCAGTGCCAACTACATGATGCTGAACATCAACATGTGGTCCACTCTGGTGCTGGGACTAGGTGAGTCCACCGTGCTCTCTGCCAAACTCTTGTCTCACCAAACATGTGCTGTGAAGTGCTAGGAAGCATGAAGGGTTTCATTCCAACCAAAACTACAGCGGACCATCTCACTGACTGGCACAGCTGCAGCTAGAGAGGAGAAACTAATGAGCAAAATCACCTTGGTGTGGCTCAATCGCGCCAACATATAGCAGAATGAAACTGAAACACTGGTGCACAAGTCCTGTTGCGAAGCAGTAGCAAATTGTCAGAGAAAGCCAAAAGCAGTGGTTCAACAATATGTGGCTGTTTAATAGTGGCTTTTTGCAACACTATAAAGGGGCTTTGCTGAATGTCAATTTGTTATGATTTTATAGCTCTTTTAGAGGTTTTTAAAAAAGACTTTGAATGTTTTTCATCATATTTTATATTTCCTAACCCAAAAAATATATCCTTGAACTAAATCCTTAATTTCAAAAGTGATCCATCAAATAAAAAAGATTAGATTTGGGAAATGACAATCCCTCTCTGTTTTCAATAGACTTTTGGACGTTACAATGCTCTGGAGTTTTTGGAAACAATTCTACCACTGGAATCTAATTTTTCAAACAGGATAACATCAATCATTTAAGCATTTGCCAAATATGTTTATGAAATCCCAATTTTTATACAGAACGAAAAGACACAGATTTTTTTTTTCCAGCATTCCAATATACAATTTTAGAATTTGATTTCAACATTATTATTTTATGTTAATTTATAATCTCATTAGAGCTGTGTGTCATCACGGTCGTCACGCAGCTATTATATCCTTGCTGTTGGTCTAATGCACTGTTAAATGTTATGTCATTATTAGTTGTGTTGATCTGTATTCTCACAATAAAGTCAGGGTGAATTACAGATTTGATGCTGTAGAAAATGGCCATCTGAATAAGTGAAAAAGAACGAAACAGTGTGTGTTTAAGGCTCTTAAAGAGAAGACAAACACCATTCTCTCCAGAGTTTAAAACTAATTAATTCAGTGAAGGCAAAGTGTTCAGCCTTATCTTTATTGATAAGGAATCCTGCACCTCAAAGCCGTCAGTTCTGTGAGGGGGTTGCAGGAATATATCGAAGAATAAGGCACCAAAACAGATGCAATATAACGAGGGGCTTTCTAGTGTTGGTCACTAATGGGCTGAGAGATAAAGATCAAAAGGTTAAAGCCAGTAAGAGAACTATAAGACACTGTTATCACTCGTATAACTAAACTAATTGGCAGTGCTTGCTATCTCTCACAAAGTGCCAATCGAGTGCTTCACACTTTCATAGTTAATATTACACTTTAAAAATGCTATGTTTTTATAAGTGATATTTGAATTCCAGGCTATTAAAACTCCTTCAAAGGGCCTCAGGTTAAGGTTTGCACACCCATAAAGACACCACAAATTCATACCTTTTTATAAGAAGTTGATAAGCTTTGAAGTGCTGGTATTTCCCAAAATATAAAGATGTTTAATTCTTCCCCTCCCACAAATCCATGGCAGCCCCGCACCTCGGCTTCATCTTCCTGTTGTTAGCGTATTTCACCACTTGGTGGGGCCATATGACCACACCATCAACATTATCAACAGATTTTGTATAGTTAATAATTTGTTTCAATACCTGAGCTGTTTGTGTTTTGATATGATATTATAATTATTTTCACTTCTGCTTTCAGCCGTATTATGGACAGGCGAGGTCTGGGATTTCCTGAGTTTTACTGAACGCCACCCGAGCATCATCTACAACATTATACTGTTTGGACTGACCAGTGCTTTAGGCCAGGTGCGTGGATGGAGATTTGAAGAAATCCTTTACTTTGAGATACATTTTTGCCCATTTGCCCTCACCATCGTTACCTTATCAGCAATGGATAGTGACTTTAACTTGAAATCCTCAAGGTTATAACTTTAATGTCTGTTTTTTAAACTCCTCGATCAGACCTTCATCTTCATGACGGTGGTCTACTTTGGGCCTCTGACCTGCTCCATCGTCACCACCACGAGAAAGTTCTTCACCATCCTCGGCTCCGTTCTTCTGTTCGGCAACATCATGACTGGGATGGAGTGGTTTGGCACCATCCTGGTTTTCCTTGGTGAGAGTTAACATTTTGTTGCCTTCTCTAGATGACAGTATATTGTAATGTATCACTGTAAAATTGATGATGGACCTTTATGAATTTATTTTAAAACCGAACTTAGCAGGTAGAGCTTCACTGTAATAAGATACTCCTGTGTGATCACTCAGTACCAAATCCTAATTTAAACATCTTGTATGCTTCACTACAATCACGATTTGTGCACCTTTCAGCTTGTTTGAGATAAAAGCCGTCTAATAGCAGGAACTTTGTGTTAATGGCTGAGCTCTTCTTGCAAAACGCTGTTTAAAACGTTTAACTGTACCCTGAGACAGTTACTCCGTGTGTAATAACAAACACTGCGCCAATTGGGGGATACTTGGGCTTCCCACGCAAAGATTTGGTTGAGTGGTAAATTATGCAATGAGAATTTAGCTAAAGGGGGGTCAGTAAATATAAGGCTGTCAAATATGTAATGTTTTTACTGGTTCAATTGGTCACTTTATTGGTTAAATACAGGGTGTTAAACCTTATTTTCCAATGCTCTTTAATCACATCTTTGGGTTTCTCTCTTTAGGTCTCGGATTCGATGCTAAATTCGGCAAAACCCCCAAGAAGACGACGCACTAAAACGTCAGGAGCACGAGACCGAAAGATTGCAAATTGAAACATTCTAAAGCCAGTATCATATTTTCATAAAGCGTTCTGTAGAGGCACACTGTATGTGCCTATCATATGTTTAAGTATGGTCGGATGTTTCACTTAACTGTATTTAAAAAGAGAGTCTAGCTTCTTTTGTTTACTTAGGATACAGCAAAGAGACACATTTTACTTGGGATCGAGTCCTGAATGAACTGTGACAAGCCATTTCTTTTCTTTTTTTCACAAAATACCTACCTTTTGTAGAGGAATTTGGACTGACTGAAAGAGACTGATGGAAAGTACTGTATCAGAAAAATCTTTAAGTTTCTGAAACCAGCTAACCTCCCTTGAATGGATATTGAAACCAAACAAGGACTAACTCATGAACTTCCACAAAATAAGGCTTGGTTGGCAAAGTCATGCTTGAATATGTGTAATTATCACATAAAGGCAAATGATTAGCAAACAATCAGCCAAGTATCATGTCATTTAAAAAATATAAACGGTTGTATGTATCGCATTGTTGTATGTCCAATCATATCATTGAACTGTTTTTACTTTTATTTTCTACAAGTTGAAAATAATTGACCATAAAAAGGGGAATTGTGATAATTGATGGTGATTTTCTTTTTGTTACACAGACTTACTTTACTTGAATGGTTCAATCATTCAGTTGAGGTACTGAATGTAGGTGAAGGTCATCTTTGAAAAATAGCTATAAAATAATACTTATGATACAAGGAAAATCCTAAACGCTTTTAATATAACAGTTTTCTTGTATTTTGATAAGTGCTTTACAAATTAAATGTACTATTATTATTAGTATAAATTGCTTACACACTAAATGTTAGGTAAAGTACAACAATTGAAACTTAACTTCACCTCAAGTCATAACTAAACACATTTCAAGCTTTGCACCCAATCTGAATTGAACATGTTACACACTGCACAAGTTTCTCTACATATAAGACGGCAATCTAAATTTAAATGAATGCGATTTAAATGGCGCACCAAATTGACCTATAAACATGCCATCTTGCCAAACACCTCATTTCTGGATTGTCGCCTCAAATCATATGTCAGGAAACTCTTTAGATCAACCATGGAGGAGGCCTTCGACCAAATTGATGCATTGTCTGCAAGGATGAATTTCCCATTCAAGAAGATTGTTCCCTTGCCATTTCCCCGAGAGGACGCAGCCTGTGAAGTGGACAAAGTGTTAGGACCAGATCTGGTAAAGAAATGTTGGGACAAGTTTTTGTTTGTAATTCAGGCCTTGTCTTTTGTTCTTCTTACTATATTTAGAATGTGTTCTTTTCTGATTTCCAGTGCAAAATACAACCGTTGGAGATGCACAGAGCAGAGGTATTGATTCGTTTTGCTATGGTGAAAACACAAGTGTGCTTATTACCCTAAATAGCACATTGGAATAGCACAAGAGAGCCTAACATAAGACCCTAATATAATAGCACCTTTTGAAAATTAGGCAATTCGCACAAAAGTGCATTACGAAATTAAAAACATTTAGAGCATTGGGGTATAGTGCAATGTTTTCAGGTAAGCTATACATCTTTTATCTTTTATTATTCTAACATAGGTGGAACATGTTTTTAATTTAAGGGACACCTGCTTAAACATAGGAAACAATGTTGATAGGCTATTTCAATTATCTCGAGTGTTAAACGAATGCATAAGGCTTAGTTGGAACCACAACTTAATTAAAACAATTATCAGATGGAAGAGCAACATTATGTGAAACGGGGGTGTTTTAAATTAAATATAAACTGTACATTATAATATAATGTACAGTTGAACAGTTTTACAGTTATAAGCTGTAGCCTATCTTCAGCTTCACTGTAAGAATACTACCAGTTAAAATACGTGCATATGGATTTTTTTTAAATTTAATTTTAAAGAGACACTTAAAAACTATAAATTCATGAATTCCTTGCTCTGTATGTATAACAAAGTTGTGTTATTATCTTAATAGTATCCTTGTAGTATTCTCCAAGTCTATTTTTATTTGAACCTTTTCTTTCCAAAGATTTTATTTCGTTCATTTATATCGGACTCTGTTTTAATTCTTGCTGCTGTGAAGGGCTTTGTGATTATGTTTTGAAATCTTTCATGCAACAACAAAAAAATCGCTTTGGCATTGCCCGAATAAAATGCTGTTTGGAAATAAAAATTAAAGCCATACAGTTATATATTGACAAAATGGTACAAAATTACTTTGTATATACAGCTGTAGTGTGCCATTAAAGCTCTACAAGGTACTGATAATAATGACAAAAAATGTGATTTTGCCACGGTCCATCAGGCGGTATTTCTAGCACCCTCTCGGAGTTACCACAGGCCTTTCTTCCGCCCGAACTCGCAGATTTAAGTGTCCACCGTTTTGGCAAGACTGGTTGTAATCCGTTTATTACTGTACAAACTCGGCCAACACAACATCAAAATGCTCGGCATGCTGCGCAAACAGCTTAAGGGCCACCCAGCTGTAAGTATATGTTGGTGTTCTATCAGAAAAATAATGATATTAGACGATTTTGTTTTAAACGTCATCATCCGCGAATGTGTGTTGCTAACTTAGTTTAGCTAACCAGTTACCCTTAGCAAGCTAGCATCCTACCTTTGACCGCACTGACTTTGAGAAATTCTGTTAAACATTTAAAGATGCGTTATTGTTAATTGTATTTGTTTAACTAGTATACTGCAGTACACGGTTTTCTCATGCAGGGTGTGCCAACACTGTTGATGCTTTGGTGTCAAATAAGGTCTCGGCTTCATCTACAAGACGATAGCAACGATTATTAGCAAGAGAGTTTGCTGTGCTGAAAATAGCATCACATGCTACTAGTTGGCGTGTTAGCTCGCTAAGTAGCGTTAGCAAGTTTGTTTTCTAGGTGTTTACTCTCCCTAGAACTTAACATTTTGAACATATCTGTGAACCACTGTAATTTGACTTGTGTAAATTACCTCACAGTGACTGCTTCTTTGTAATTAACCATATGATAATGAAGAACAAAGATGTCAACACAATGTAGGTGTAGTTTGCAAGGGCAAATGATTTCAGGTAGGCCTACAGTGAGTATATACGTCAAATTGTATAGGCAACTGCATTTTCAAGATATTTTGTCTTTTCTAGTTGTGCCAGGCAGTGTTAATTGAAATGCTTCCTTGAGCTGTGACGGTTCGCCTTTATGTTATTGAAGGTTACATATCCTCCTGTCTGTCACCTACAGCTGATCCCACTGTTATTCTTTATCGGTGGGGGGGCAGCCATGTCCATGGGGTACCTAGCTCGTCTGGCCTTGAGAAACCCTGATGTCTGGTAAGGACTATAATCATTGAACAGGAAACGTTCTTTTAATATTACATCCGTTTTTATTTTTTCCCTTTTCTAAAATGGCAAGTGGCTGGTAGGTGTTGCATCTTATCTGCTGTTACTGAGATTTGCAGATTAGAAAAAAAGGAAAAGATGCAGACTGTTATTGCAAATAATTATTTTACTACTCGTTGATGAATGTCAAGTTAAAGTCTCTGTTGTTGAATCTTTCATAACTCTAATGCTCCTGTACAGCTGGGACAAGACGAACAACCCAGAGCCCTGGAACAAGATGGACCCAACACATCAGTACAAGGTGAGACTTTGACACCGCATTCTTTCAATCATACTTTTGTTACAGTTTTGATTGTATGTGCTGAAGACTGTTGTTTGCATTGTATGGATCTTTGACTTGTTGCTGAGCCATGAATAATTCCTTCAATTATATTAATCCAATCACATAATCTGGTTAACCCTTACCTCTAGTAAGACATCTGATGAAGTCATTAACTTCTCGCACTTGAACACAAGTTAAAAGGGCAAGTGCAAGATTATGCTCTGCCAAATACCCTAAAACCTAAACTTGTAGTTATCCGAACTCACTTTCGGCTTTCAATGCATTTTTTTCTGAAATGTCCACTGTTGAGCTGAGATTTGTTTTTGTATTCTCAGTTTTACGCAATTAACATGGACTACAGCAAGCTGAAGAAGCAAGGCCCTGATTTCTAAAGATCAAATCTGCTGGACCAAATGCATTAAGATGAGCTGATCCGCACAGAACCATTTTAAACTTCAGAAGAAGAACATGAGGGATGCAGAGGCTACAACCGCACAATGATTCATATTTAAGTTTTCTCATTGCATCTTATTTGGAAACCATGTCTCTTAATTCTCATTTTCAATTGTTGTTCAATAAAGTGAATGAGTCTTTTCTCCATACAGAGAAAAGGAGTCGTTTCATTTATTTATGGGCATGTTTCTTTCCATGTCCTTGATCATGTGTCATTTTTATTTTTATTGTCACTCTTAAGTCATACAAATAGATGTTTGCATTGACAGCCTCCACCCTCTGTTTACAGTTATGTCATGCTTCTCAGTTACTACATGAGCTGTGCGCTAACCTCATTTTACTTCTGTCCTACATTAACCCAGCTGCTGGTAAGATATGTGCCACACTGCTTGGCTGTAATCCAGAGCCTTATCAGTATGGCACGGGCAGACTTTAACCTGTTCACATTAGAGCAGTGGGCTCCCTCTGGTGGCAGTATTTACTGCAGTTTATGAGGCCTGCCAGTTGCAGGGCTTCTGCTACATATGTTTTTTTTAGCTTTCAGGCGATGCTGTTTAAAGGGAAGAGTGAGACACCATGTCTCTCTCTGCAAAGGTTGACTGTTTGTTTAAAGCAATAACATGTTCTAGTGTAACACTGGGCAGTAGAAACAGTATGGGAACATGTTGAGGTGTTTCTCTTTATAGAATGCCATCGCTCTCAGCCAGATTAGTTTGTAAATGTCAACAGGTCGTGCCGTCCCATATGCAGCTCAGGGAAAATGTGACAAGGATGAGCAGCCAACGCATTGCAGAAAATGTCAAGGAGACATTCATATTTGAATAGAAGCCCACATCTAAATCTTCACCTGCCCTCTCCACGGCTGGAGCAATCATGTATCTCATTCTTCACCTCAGGAAAAATTAAGTTCTGGTACATCATGTTATAGAGTGCCTCATTTTGGAACAACATTTGAAATGTTTCAGCATGTTCACACCAACTTTAAGAACCCCTTGTACACACAAAATAACTTTATTTATCCTGAGCTCCTTTATTTGTTGATGTAACCTGTGGTTTTCATCTTCATTGAGACAAAATGAAAGCAAGTGACGTGCTGTGGCTGAAGCTTTTGAGGGGGGGGAAATCAACACTAAATGACTCATTCTCAGGTAAAGAGAATGCCTGCCTTATTTATGCTGCAGGGTTGAGAGTTATTTGCCTTTTATTTAATTAGGAGTGAAATATTTCCATCAACCATGATAACTTTGATAAATTGCTTACATGATATAAACAATTTAATAGCAGAGAGAAACATCTAATTTGGAAGTTAATATAACCCATAGTTTCCCACTCAGGGTCTGTACGGTCCAGAATATTTTGGCGGTGAAAATCCTTCTGCAAATCAGGGCTTTGGTATACTTTCTTAACCTTACTGAATGTAAAAAATGTTTTGTATCCGAGTTTACTGTTACAATACTGCTACAAATCAATAATAAAAGGTCCTGAAAATAAGACTTTTTGTTGTCATGTGTGTAATTTTTTATATCTAATATGGAAATCTTGTGTACAGCCTTGCTAGTGTTTCTGTCTGTAAGGCAGGTATAATTAACTATGTTCACTCTGTGTAGGATGTTATTAACATGCTAGAATTTGCTAATTTGCACGAAGCACAACATACAACTGATCTTGATGGGAATGTCCTAAGTTTGTCAATTTTTAAAGGCTTAACCACATTTATTTTATCCTGATGGAACATAATTAAACACGAAGGTATCACCATGCGGGTAGCATAATGTCTGTACCAAATGTTATGGAAACCTAATCAGTAGTTGCCAGACAGTTTCTCAAAACCACAAATCTAAATTGTGATGGTTTGAGAGGCAAAGTATCACTAGTAGCAAGCATTCTTTAGAGATCATACATGTATGCAGAAATGCTGTCAATGTATATGATTATCCTTGCTCACCTTCAATGTTTTATTGAGCGACTTTAAAGCTCTGATGCCATTTTCTGGGCCATTTGTGCTTGCTGAGTAGTTTTCTATTTATGCATCCAATAGATACAGAGAAATATTATCAGGTATTTGGAGTCATGTTCTGGCCATCTGGTGAATGTATGTCCAATATTAACTTTTTTGCAGCTCTGTTCTGCAACTCACGAGGGTATTATCTGGCTTTTTCGCTGCCAAATACTCCACGTTCACTTGCTATTAATTACATCTGCCTTCTGTTTAACGCTGGGTATATTTTACAGCGGGTTTATCAAAAAGAGTTATGCTGAAAAACTCTGTTAAAGCTCACCTATTATGCTATATTTGAATGATATATTATAGGGCCATATCTACACAAAACGTGTCTGAAGTGTTTTCCTCAAAATACCAAACACATCACCCATAATAGCCATGCCTCATATCTCTATTTCAGCCCTGTTACAAAAGTGCTGATTCTGTGACTGTTGCTTTAAATGTTTCCGAGCTGCTGCTGGCCACGCCCCCTTTGGAGCGCAGGCAAGCAGTGAGCTCTCCTCTGTGAAGAGAGAGGTTATATCTCACACAGGCTCCGCCCTCTACTGGACTCTATGGGTACTACCTCTCAACCATACTATGCGAGCATTCATCAACTGAACTATCTATAACCGTAGCCGCCCCCCTGGGACGGGCCTACCTGAATACGCGCGCAAGACCACTGTATATAAGGCTGCCTCGCCTCCTGGGTGTCATCCTTTTCTCTTGAGCGAGCAAGGAAACAACTGAACTAAGACGAGAAAAGACAGAAAGTTTGAAAAGAAAAGTCATGGACTCACCACTAATAATAATAATAATAATGCATTTTATTTATATAGCGCTTTTCACAACTCAAAGACGCTTGAATGAGCTAATGGAGCAACGACCCTGCCCTTCGTGCCCAGGCTTAATTGCAGGTGCCGATCTCCACCGGAGGATGTCGGGGTGCCCTTCGTGTTCTTCATGCCAGCGGGCCAGGCGACTCCGTTCGTCGAGGAGGAAGACGACGACGACACCTCGTTGTCTGATGCTTCCGGGCCCGGCCTCCAGGAAGGTCCACAGCACATTGCACGCAGAACATTCCATATGTTAACTGTAAAACAGTTGCTGGGACTGGTGCAGCCAGGCGATTGGTTCACAACCAGAGGCGCGGGAAGGTATTTTGAGTGGGGGTGCTGAGGTGCTGGACTCCAGTGAACAGTATTACGGGCACCATAGAGCACGCACAAAAAAACTCCCCACACGCAAACATACAGTAAACCCGCGACTGTTACAATGAAGGCTCGATAATCAGCTCACGGCATATAGGCAGGGGTAAAGTGCTATTTTTTACGAGTGGGGAGCGGACCTCACTGTAGAAGTTGTCGATACTTCTTAATACATGCATGTGTGTATGTACAAGGAATACACAATGCATAGGCAAGTGGTGGCTTTATTTATGACCACAGCATGAACAGTGAACATGTACGTTGCATGCCGACTAACAACTGAATGCCTATTATCTTAACACGTCACCGGGTGGCGCACCATCTACGGTGGCCTGCAAAGGACAAACTTAATCATATGAGAATGATCTACATCCCTTCTCTTTAGCTGATGTTTCTATCTGAAAGTAAATAACATTTAAGGCAGAGGATATTGAAAATTCCTTTAGCATTTGGTGACACAAACAATAAACCATTACTAAATACCTTACCAGGTAACAGGAAAAGGAAATGACTAAACATATCACTTTAACAAGATTGTCCAACAGTGTTACTGCACATATTTAGGGTTTGGTTTGCATGTGCGACCTGATCGTGTTATGTATGGTGTGTCACTGTTGTTGCAAGGGAAATTTGATGTGTGTCTTGGTAGTGAAGGGGAACTGTTCTGTGTCAGCCTGCTGTTTCTCTCAGGTGTTTGTGGTGTGTGGGGTACACAGTCCATCATAGAGGGGTCAGTGTTTTGAGGGTCGAAATCTTGAGGCTGCTGTTGCTGGAGCAACGGCTCGAGAACAGGAATGATGTGACGACGATTCCGTCTGTATGAAGTATCGTTGGCTTGGATTATGTAAGAGCGTGGTTTCTCGCTCACGTCCTTGACAACGCCAAGCCGATCATATCCTTTTGGGTTCTGCATCCTGATCACTTGTCCCTCTGCCAGGGGTTTTAGAGGAGAACTTGAGATGTCATAGTGGCGCTTTAAGATGAGCCGCTTGTTGAGGAGTTGTGTTCTGATTAGTTGTGCATCTTTTGGGTTTGGCTGTAACAGTTTGGTGCTCACAGGGATGGCTGCACGTGTTTGTCGCGACATCAGGCGTTCAGCAGGAGAGCCTAACGTCAGATCACGGGGAATGTTTCTGAGATTTACCAGGTTGAGGAAGACATCTGTGCCATCTCTGTGTGAACGTTCCATCAGCTGCTTTGCACTGCGAACTGCTCTCTCTGCTAGTCCGTTTGACTGTGGGTATTCAGGACTGCTGGTGATGTGAACAAAGTCCCACTGTTTTGCAAAGTCCTTGAAATGCTGACTGGCGTACTGTCCAGCATTATCAGAGATGAGTGTGTGTGGTGTGCCGAAAACAGAGAAATGTCTCTTCAATTTAGTTATCACAGTTGATGAGGTCACATCCCGGAGAAGGTCGATTTCAAACCAGCCAGAGTATGAGTCAACCAGCACCTGATACCGTTTTCCATGCCACTCAAAGATGTCTGTTGCCACTGTGGACCATGGGAGATCTGGCACAGGATGAAGCTGGAGGGGCTCCTTTTGCTGATGGGATCTGGTGCTGTTGCACACTGCACATGAAAGCAACTCCTCAGTGATGTCTCTAGACATTTCTGGCCAAAAGATGATGCTTCTTGCTCTGCGTTTGGTTGCTTCAATGCCGGGGTGCCCTCTGTGCACTATTTTGATGTACTCTCTGTGCAGGGATTGAGGAATGACAGTTTTGTGGCCTTTCATGACAATTCCCTCTTCTACTGTCATTTCATCTCTGAAGGGAAAGAAGAGACGGACAGCAGGTTGGAGCTGATTCTGTCGGATGGGCCATCCTCTATTAATGACTGCACTGAGGGCTTGCAGATCTTTGTCCTCTGCTGTGTGCTTTCTGAGTTCTTCCAAGCGGGCTGTGGAGATGTAGCTCACAGACATAACTTCATAAGCATCATTTTCAGCAGGGCTTTGAGATGTTTGTGTGGTTGGGGCACGTGAAAGTGTGTCTGCTACATACATATACTTGCCCTTTTTGTACACCAAACTGATGGTGTAGCTCTGCAGCCGGAGTAACATTCTCTGCAGACGGGCAGGGGCTGTGTGGATGGGCTTCTTTAAGATAGTCACTAAAGGTTGGTGGTCAGTCTCCACCACTACAGGCTTTCCATACACATAGTCTTTGAATTTTGTACAGGCAAACACGACAGCTAGCAGTTCTTTTTCAATTTGTGCATACCTTGTCTCTGTGTCAGTGAGGGTGCGTGATGCAAACGCTACTGGCCTGCCATCTTGCATGCACGCTGCTCCAAGTCCGTAGCACGACGCATCACAGGTGAGCGTGACTGGTCTTCTGACATCATAGTATGACAGGACAGGTGGACTTGATAAGCATGATCTAAGAAGGTCAAATGCATCCTGATGCTGCTGGAACCAACACCATGCAGTGTCCTTGTGGATGAGTTTTCTCAGTGGTGCTGCGATGTCGCTGAAGTTCGGGATGAACTTGCCGAGGTAGTTAACCATACTGAGGAAACGCTGTAGTGAGACAACGTCTGTGGGGACTGGCATGTTAGTGATTGCATCTGTCTTAGAAGGGTCTGCCTTTAGGCCTTCACTTGTGAAAATGTGACCTACATATCCTACATGATCCAGGCAAAACTTGCACTTGGCTGGATTCAGCTTTAGGTTGACTTCTCTCACTCGTTCCAGCACCTTCTTGAGGTTGGCATCATGCTCAGCAACTCCGCGGCCACCAATGATGATGTCGTCAACGATGACAGAACATGGGTAACCTGCAAATAGCTGTTCCATCGAGCGTTGAAATACCTCACTAGCAGAGCTAATGCCGAAGGGCATCCTTAGGAATCTGTACCGCCCAAATGGAGTACTGAAGGTCGTCAACATGGAGGATTTCTTGTCGAGACGTATCTGCCAGAAGGAGCTTTTAGCATCTAGCACAGAAAACACTTTTGCTCCTGACATCTGTGCTACAACTTCTTCTACTGTTCTCATAGGGTGATGTGGTCTTTTCAGCGCTGTGTTGAGGTCTTGTGGATTGATACACAATCTTATTTCCTGCTTGTCTTTTTTGTGTGCTGCCACCATAGATGAGACCCAGTCTGTGGGCTCAGTAACTGGTATAATGACACCTATGTTTTGCATGCGGTTAAGTTCAGCTTTAACTCTGTCTTGCATTGCAATAGGAATGCGGTGGGCAGGTCTAACCACAGGTTGTACATTAGGATCAACTGTCATGGAGTAAGTGATTGGTAGTTCTCCAAGTTCATCATCAAACAGGTCTTTGTACTGCATGAGTGTCTGTGTGGTGAAATCCGTGTTGCTTTCCGTAGTGATCTGGTGGACATCTTTGCTCAATGTGACAATTCCCATGTCCACGCATGCCCGAAATCCCAGTAGTGGCTGCACATCTTTGTTCACTATGAAGAAAGGCAACGAATGGTGCTGCTCCTTTAACCAGCAAGGCAGTGTGGCCAGGCCTTTGGTCTCAATCCTGCTTCCTCCATAAGCAACAAGGTTTATAGCAGTCTCTTGATTCACAAGTTGCTCGCCATTGGTCACTTGTGTGAACGCTTCTTGAGACAACACATTGCATTTAGCTCCTGTGTCAACTTTCATTTCAGTTGGTATGCCATTAATGTGAATTGTAACAAATCCTTCTTCTTTGTCTTTAGCTTGAGGATTAACACTATCAACATGTCTTTCGATATCTACGCCATCCACGTAGAAAGTGTCTTCTCTGTGTGTTGTGGGCTCTTCCACTGTTACTTCATGTACAGACTGGTTAAAATTATTTCTATTTGAATGACTGTAGCTGCGTGGTTTAGACTTGCAGCATTTTTTGTAGTGATTCACTTTTTCACAGTTGTGGCACTTTTGCCCGAAAGCTGGACACTTTTCTCGCATAGCTGCATGGCTGCCTCCGCAATTATTACAGTTAGAGATGCTCTGGGAGTGAGCGAGTGACTGTGGCTTTGGCTGATATCTTCTGCTAGAAACAGGTCTCACTGCATCAACACTGGTAGCTTGAACGGCTAACGTCCTGCTGCTTTCCTCTGTCATTTCGTGTATACGGCAGACTGAAACAGCTTTAGCAAGTGTCAGTTCACTGTCTCTCAACAGAGTTTTTCTTAAAGAGTCATTGATTATGCCACATACTATTCTGTCACAGATTAGTTCCTCAGCTAAGTCTCCAAAATGGCAACTTTTAGCTTTTATCTTCAGATCACTGATGAATGACTCAATGCTCTCACCTTGCTTCTGATTTCTTGAATGAAACCTGTGCCTTTCCATTATTTTGTTATGTTGAGGGTTGCATATTTCTCTGAATTTCCGTATCAAACAGTCCGGGTCCTCCCTTGATTCAGCTGGGGAGATCACTGCACCGTCGGGGCCTGGCGCGCGCACTTCAGCTGCATACATAAAGGATCGTTCACGTTCAATGGCTTCTGGTCCAGCAAGATTGAGGAGGATGTAAGCCTTAGTCCTGGCAGCCTTGTCTGGGTGCGCTGCGGCGATGAAGATTTCATATTCCCTCTCAAAGATCCGCCAGCTCTCCGCGACGTTTCCTTCAAACATAACAGGGTCCGGACGGCGAAATCCATCCGCCATTGTAGCTGGGGCTAGCTTCAGCCAGCTAGTTAGCGTTAGCACGGTCCGTGGAAAAGAAATTCTCCAGACGAGGAGAGGCTCGTGCCGTCTTCTGACACCATGTAGAAGTTGTCGATACTTCTTAATACATGCATGTGTGTATGTACAAGGAATACACAATGCATAGGCAAGTGGTGGCTTTATTTATGAGCACAGCATGAACAGTGAACATGTACGTTGCATGCCGACTAACAACTGAATGCCTATTATCTTAACACGTCACCGGGTGGCGCACCATCTACGGTGGCCTGCAAAGGACAAACTTAATCATATGAGAATGATCTACACTCACCTCCTCTAGGGGGGTCCGGGGGGATGCTCCCCCGGGAAGATTTTTTTTAAAATTGAAGTTAAAAGCATCAATCTGGTGCACTTTGAGAGCAACATTATAGTTGGGTCTAGAACCTCAATTCCGTGACCATTCTTCTGCTAAGATGTTTTGACACTTGATTTGACATCATTGGACCTTTTATAAAAAATATAGACCCAAGGTCCCTCCCAAAAATCCCGGCAATTTTTGCTAGAGGGCCAAATCCAAGATGGCTGCTCGCGCCATCTTAAAAAATTAACTTTTGAACCAGAGCGCCTAGAGTCATGTGTAAATGCACTTTTTGGGGTAAGTCGGCCACAAGGATTCAATTTCTGACATCAGTTTGGTGCGATGACATCGTTCGGACCCACAAATCCAAGATGGCCACCATCCGGTCGAGAAAATATACACGTTTTGAACGGGAACATGCAGGATCACGAGGTACCGGTCACGGCAGTAGAACAAGCACTCACTGTTATAAACTGAAGTATATATATGTACTATATATGGGGGCGGAGCTTCCTACAGGCGATATAGGCGTTTGCCTAGAGCGCCACCCAGAGGGGGGCGCCACAAATAAAAAATAAAAAAATAAAAAGTTTGCTTGGCGCAGTTTTGGCTCTATATCTGCAACCATTATTTAAAAAAAAATAATAATAATCTAACATAAGGGAAAATGAGCCAAAAATCTCAAATGGTCGGTCGGTCTAAGAGCCTCAGCTTTAAGTGTTCACAGTCAGAACATGCTAGAGCGCTGTGCATTGATGGGTATCTGTCAAGTGTTTTTAAAATTGAGCGTTGAGGAAAGAAAGACTAACGTTAGAGAACTGTGAAGAGGCAAAAGCCATCGGGGCGCAGTATAAAAACAGAAGAAAAGAAGAAGAGAAACGTGCCAAGTTGAAAGGTAGGCTATGCCATTTTGATTGTATTGTCAACATTAGCGAATGGATCATGTAATCTTGCTAGTTAGCCAAGCCAACGTTAGCTAGCCAGCGTTTGTTATTACCATTCAGTAGAAACTGTCATAAGGCTATTTTTGTTGTGTCATGAAATAGAAATATTAGTAATAATAACAAGGTTAGTTTTGGTGTAGCGAGCTACACGTTAAGTTTACCTCAGAAAGCAGATTGACTATCCGAGTCAAAAATTTGCCAAATTCAACCCTGTCATAATGTGCGCTAACGTTAGCTAACTAGCTCAGTGGTTCTCAACTCCAGTCCTGTTGAATGTTTTCGTTCCAACCCAGAACTAACACACCTGATTCAACTGTTCTAATAAGATAGTCATAGCTCTTGATTAGTTGAATCAGACCTGTCAGGCTGTCCAAATGCTTACTAACTAAATAATAGCTACATTTAACAAATGGAAATTATTCTTAATTTCTTATCTGCCCCCATATCAATATCTAATACGTAGGCCTACTTGTGTTTCTTATAGGGATTCATGAGTATGCCGCACGATATGGATCATAGCTTGTGACAATGTCCAACATTCCGTGTATCCTGCAGTGTGGAAGGGTTTGCAGCAAAGCCACCGATGCCATTACCTCAATTGAAAAATGGGACACTCTAAAGAACAATACAGAGTTACGGAGCGGTCTTGACAAGTTCGGAGACGTCCATACATCCATCGACTGGGATACAGTTCCCGTCGGACACTGTGTCCATGATACATGTAGGTTGACCTTATGCAATGCCACAAAACTGGAACAGGCCAACAACAGACAGAAAAAACGAGTTGTCGATGAATGCCAAGCTCAGTCTTCGTCTACGTCTGACATTAGTTCCACAGCTGCAACTCCATCTTTCAAGCGGCTGCGATCTAGTCTAGGGCTGATACACGATAAAAATAAATGTGTGTGGTGTTGTAAGACGGAGTCGGCAAAACATCCAGAATCAAAGTTGGTCCTGATTTCGTACGATCATGCATGGGCAGCGTTCAAGAGCCATACGGTGGCTCTGGAAGATGAACTAATGCGCGACAGAATCAACTGTCTGATCAATTATGCAGCTGATCAGCCGTATGCACTTGAGATCAGATATCATCACAAATGCTGGTTTAAATATGTTCGTAACTACCAGAGAATGAGTGAAGATGACACACTTCCCCACATGCACAATGTCACTCTCCGTGAAGCTCAGACAATTTTCTTTGATAACATCAGAACAGTTATCTTTGATGAACATGAACTAAGGTCACTGCAGAGCCTCCTCAGAGATTATAGCTCTATCGTTTCTCGGTATGGATTCCCAACATCTGGAGTCAAGTCATCCTACATCAAAGATATCCTGACCCGGGAGTTTAAGGACAAGATCGGCTTCCACTCTCGCCCTCAGAGAAACCAGAGCGACCTAGTCTATGACACGTCTGGGAGCGGTTCATATGTCGAAGCAGCGATCTCCTCTATTGGTGTCAGCAGTGAGCAACTGGTGCAAAATGTGGCTGCGCGGCTCAGAGATGATGTCAAGTCCATCAAACTCGTCCCATGGCCTCCACGAGTCGAGGAGCTAGAGGAGGAGGAGGAACTCCCGCCTCTCGTTTTGCAGTTGCTATCGGCTTTGCAGGGGAAGCATGGGGTAGATCTGTCTCCAAGCACACTTTCTCTCACCTCTCTCATCACACAGTACATTATAAAGCGACCCACCACTACCGCCATCAATGCCACCGTCACCCTTCACGGATTGACTCGTAGCAAGGAGCTTGTTGATTCGTACTACAAGCTGGGCATGGGGATCAGTTACCCGAACGTGCTTCTGCTACGTGATGTTTGGACAATGCATGACCTTGAGCGGTGCTCGGTCTGTCCGGCAGAGATCGCTGAAGGGGAACCAAGCATCAGTATCATCGACAATGACGATTTTCGGAACGATACATTGACAGGAGGAGGTACTTCACACCGCTGTAATTGGATGTTTCTGCAACGCGAAGAACGTCTTGTACATAAGCATGAGGCAAACACCCAGGATGAGCAACCGCGGATCAAACATGCCAAGACTGTCTCGGACGTGCTGACTGAGAAGGCCTCTGAGATGCAAACGGTTATGCCATATAGGACCGTCAAGCGTGGCGAGCCTCCGATCCGTCCTAAGCCTACTACTGTCTCATCGAGTACTGAGCCTCAGCGCCAGCGAAGCATTATTCATGCCCTTGCACGTGCTGATGTGAATGGTGACCGCCCTGTTGCAGCCGAACAGAATATCCCTTCGTACAACGGGTTTCACGCTGGATTGAATATGTGGCAGGACAAAAGCAAGGCTTATTTTCATACATCTTACAATCAACCGCCCGACAAGTCAGTTGTGAAGGACGTCATGGACAAGCTGGTTACCATCATCGCAACTAAGCACATGCCCTTTGCCTTCTTAGTTGGAGATCATCCCGTGTATGTCCTCATCACCCTGCTCAAGGCCGAAAACCCAAGCAAATTCAGTGCCATTGTACCTTTTCTTGGTCCCTTCCATACACAGTGTGTGATGATGAGTGCCATCTACAAGCGGTACAAAGGTAGTGAACTAGGTGAAGTACTTGTCGCGGCTGGAGTTATTGCCGATGGCTCCGTCGATCGTGCACTGAAAGGCAAACATTATAAGAGGGGGCTACGCTGCTTGCGACTCATGTACGAGGCCCTTATGTGTCAGCTGATGAAGGAGAACCTCGGGCCCGACCTGGCTGATGAGACGAGGGAGAACCTTGACATTCTGAGAGATACGAGTCAATCCGAGGAATCCCGCGCTGATGCTCATGTGGCACTAGAGAATGGTGCTGACCTCAAGAGCCTTGTCACCAACATGTTCACCCACGTTGAGGCCAGTGACATGGCAAACTACTGGAGGGATTTCCTGTCCATGACAGACGCGCTCATGCAGAATGTACATGCGGTCCATATATGCAACTGGGATGAGTATGTGAGCTCTCTGCGTGCGATGCTGCCATGGATGGTAGCTTACGACAACAATAGATATGGGAAGTGGCTGCCAGACTTTTGGGCGATGTTGACAGCTCTCCCTGCAGATCAGGTTGCGTTCCTTCGTACTGACTTCACCCAGTCCATCACAGGCAACCCCTATTCCAACATGGCCTGGGACATGTGGATCGAATGCACCATGAACAAGGGTAGCAAAATGAAGTCTGGTTGGCTCTCTATCCTACAGAATGAGAAGCAGCTGCTGGTGCACTCCAGAAATGTGAACAATGTGGCCCAGATCCGGGCAGCTCACAATGCCCTTGCAAACCGAAAAAAGACAAAGAGGAAGCACACGGAATGCGGCCCCAAACGGATGCGAGAAGATGAGCAGTGTGTGCAAGACCTGGTTGAATGCATGCATGAGTTTGACACCTTCCCGTTCGATACGGCCTCAACCACCCTCCGTACCTTGCAGTCGGCCATGCCCGCCTCTGATGAGCTCGTTGCAGACTTCAACTCAGCCCATGCCGCAGGGGAGAAGAAATTGACCCACTTTTTGGAAGAACGGGTATTCAATAAGAATACCTCTCTTCATGCACCCGTCCCTCTGTGCAAACGATTGACGTTTGCGAAGGCGTTAAGCAAGGAGAAGCCATCAGATGAACTCAAGGCGAAAACTGCAGAAATGGAGCGAAGCGCCCTCAAGGCAATGATAAACCTGGTTGAGGGCAGTCAACTTGTGAACCTCCCCGAGTTGCTCGAACATCATATTGTCGAGGAGTGTGTGCCATTATTTAACTCCAACGGCACCTTCAGAAAGACACAGAAGAGCATGCTCGTGCAGAAGCTCTCTCTGGAATCTGTAGATCTGCAGGAATCATACATCGCTCTTGTGGACATGGGCATGATCTGGAGGATGGCAACTCCATCAGCAGAGGATCGGCGGACGCAAGATGGCAACCCATACAAGTGGTCGGACTATGTCCACAAGCTATCATCTATTATCCTTGCACGCCATCATAATGCTCACCGTATCATATGTGTGAACGACCCGTACGACACAGCATACTCGACGAAGGATGACGAGCGAGACCTGAGGGTACAGGGAAACACACATGTGCCCAACACCTACATGAAATTGGGTGACGCATTCCCCACTGCCAGAATGTTCAAGACGCTGCTGTGTAGCTCCAGCAACAAGGGGCGGCTGCAGAAAATGATATGCAGCTACCTGACCGATCTTGCACAGAGTGTTGATGTGGAGATTGTCTACTCTGTCGGCTCCCACTGTACCAACTTATCAACCCAACAACCGATGCAGAACTACAGCTTTGACCAGTCTGAGGCTGACACTGTCCTGTTCTCCACCTATGTAGTTTTGCGCGAGTCAGGCTACAGTGGTCCAGTTGTCATCGATGCCACTGATACTGATGTATATGTTGCGGCAGCACTTATCTCACAGCAGCTGCCAGGTATGCTCTGTATCAAGAGGAAGCAGGAAACGGTACGCTGCTGTGACATGACAACTGACATGATGGCCGACTGTATTGTGCAGCTGCATTGTATGACAGGCTGTGATGCAAACTCAGGCTTTTACGGCAAAGGTAAGAAGTCTGTGTATGACCAGGTGGCGAAGAGCCCTGTTGCCCGACAACAGCTCTCGCGATGTGGAGATAACCTTGCCCTGACAGAGGAGGTGCTGGAGCAGCTCTTTGCCTTCACACGTAGCATCATCTACGGTGACAACAAGAGCAAAACCATGGCTGAGGCCCGTGCTGCTAAATGGAGGACCATCAAAAAGAAATCCTTCATCCGTCTCCCTCCGGATGCCGACAGCTTGCGTCAACATTGCCTCCGTGCCAACTACCTGGCGTATCTGGTGCGCCATCCATCGCTAAAGCACCATCCCTCACCAATCGGACATGGTTGGGAGCTGGTTGGTGGTTGCTGTCGCCCTGTACGTCACACGCGACCCGCACTCCCGATGCATCTACCTGCACCAAGGCCAACTGAAGAGGGACAGGAAGATGAGGAAGATGAGAGCGATGATGATGACGAAAATCGAGTTGCTGCTGTCCAGAGAGGCGATTCATCGGAATCGGAGGATTCAGAATGTAGCGAGGCAGGGTGCTCTGATTCAGACTGATACGGACTCTCAGTGTCATATTGATAAATAAAAAAAAAAGCAGAATTGTGTTTCATTTGTGTTATTGTTCAAAACTTGCCATTTCTCGAGGCAGCATTTTTGCGTTATTACATGTTGTTTGAAGTGTTCTCATTTGCTAACTAGTCAAGTTACAGCTAATAAAAGTATTTTATTTGAAGGTTAAGTAGTTGTATATCTTGTCATACATTCTTATTTCATGGTAAAATATTAATATGCAGATTATTTGCTTATAAGTCGATCAGTACTCAAAACGTGTGTAATTTCTCGACCGGGTGGCGGCCATCTTGGATTTGTGGGTCCGAACGATGTCATAGCGCCAAACTGATGTCAGAAATGGAATCCTTGTGGTCGACTTACCCCAAAAAGTGCATTTACACATGACTCTAGGCGCTCTGGTTCAAAAGTTAATTTTTTAAGATGGCGCGAGCAGCCATCTTGGATTTGGCCCTCTAGCAAAAATTGCCGGGATTTTTGGGAGGGACCTTGGGTCTATATTTTTTATAAAAGGTCCAATGATGTCAAATCAAGTGTCAAAACATCTTAGCAGAAGAATGGTCACGGAATTGAGGTTCTAGACCCAACTATTAAGAGATCTATGGATACATCTCTCACAACACCCAGATGAAACACAACTGTAAGCAGATGTTCTTTTTCTTTATGGATATTTTACAAATCACTCCCCTTTCAAACTGTATTCTTGTTTTACTGCCATATAGTATTTCATAACTGTTTTTCCTTTATTCTCTTATTTTTTTTATAACTATAATGATCATGTGAGGGTGTGCCTCGGAAATAATCTTTTGAATAATTTTTGACCAAACCGTTTGAGACCCACTGAGATAACTTAGACTAAAGTTAACTATCTAAAAACTCAGAGAGTCCTTTAGCTCACCTGAGCCTCTCAGTCTGAGAGGAGAGCTCTCCTCCAGCTTGTTGTGGAACAAACAGCTCCGTATGTCCGTTAGTGCAGCTAGCTAACCAGATGCTAACAACACGGTCCCTGCTGCTGGTACCGGTCCCTCTCTCTCTCCCCCTCTCTCACACACACTAAATGCGCTATTTCCGCACACACACAGAGCCGCGAGCTTGAATGACACAAGCACACTTTTATTTCCATGCAACTCTCTGATTGGTCTGGTGTCTTGCCTCTGTTGCATTCACTGAACACGGGAAATTACAGTCCTGCCGTCCTTTCTAGTGTCTTGATGAGGTTCACGTAAAGCACGGTTAATGTATTATATTATTGAGGTAGAATTGTCCGGGGCTACAGAAAAAACATTTGGGGCAGGCCAAAATATTATTTTACCAACAATGTGGAATTTTTTGGCTACATATTATTACACAGATTATGCACAGCGGGAGCAGCAATAACCGTCAAATAATAATTCAGACAGGGGAGCTCCGCACCCCCAGCCTGCCGCTAGGGGCAGCTGCAGCGCCCTCAGCACCCCCCTTCCCGCGCCCATGTTCACAACCATCGACCTGAAGGACCCTTACTTTCATGTCAAAATTGCTCCAAAGCACAGAAAGTATTTGCGTGTTGCCTTCCAGGGTGTAGCCTACGACTACAACAGACAACCGTTTGGCTACTCCCTATACCCACGCACGTTCAGCAAATGTGTGGCCACAGCGCTTCAGCCGCTGCGCGACCGTGGCATGAGGGTGTTCTTTTGACGACCTCATAGTCATGGCCAGGTCCAGGGAATGGGCAATGTTTCAAACAGCCCAATTGATCCTACACCTAACCAAGTTGGTATTCGCTGTCAATTGGAAGAAGAACTCCCCCATACCTCACCAGCATGCAGGGGCGCTGTAAGGGGGTGAAAAGTTAAGATGATTCTAAGGGCCCGTGACTGACGGGGGCCCCAAAATGTTTAGAACATTAAGAAAAAAAATGTAAGTAACCTTTCATCAATTCTCAATAATTAACATTAATAGAACGTTATATTGATAAATTACTAACTAAACTTACGATTAATTTAACTTATTTCCTTCCAAAAGTTAATTATCCAAAGCCTCTGTACACCCCCTTCTATTTACATGTAATGGTTTGGTCCTGCCTCCAAACGCGGTGCGGCACCGGCACTTGCAGAGAGTGAAAACATGTCAGGAGGGATGCTAGTACTTAGCCTACACTTGTGTTGTACGATGTCTCAACGACTCAAAAAGTCAGGCTCTAAGAAAAGAAGAGAAAGGAGAGAAAGACAAGAGAGAGGGACTAAAGGGCGACATTATGCTTCACCCAGTTTTTCACAAGAAAAGGTGTGGTCCATGAGTGGTGGAAATTATTCTGTTAGCTAATGTTTTTTTTTTACTAAGCTGACATTAAGTAGACTACTGTAATATCTTTACAGAAAATTCAGAGGTTTTTCATTTCACTGCTCTTTTAGCTGACATTTAAAGGTAGGGTAGGTAATTCACTTCAGAAACACTTTTTGTTATATTCCATGGAATGCTCTTAACATCCCGATAGCAATGAATAATATTAAATGTTTTGACAATAAATACATACAAACATTTAATCTGTGGAAGCCGTGGCGCTTTAAAAAGCACGACCAATCATCTGAGCCGGCCCGGCTAAAATAACTGGATGGCCTCCCTGCCTGTCAGCCTTCCATCTGTGCACAAACTTATATCGTGCCCTCATCGGTCATGTGCGCGTTTGTGTTTTGGAGGAGGGGCTCTGTAAGGAAGTCTGAAGGAAGGGGCAGATTTTTTTCGGTTGTGTACTTTCAAATTCTAGCGCACTCGAGCTGGTTTTTCCATTCTTACCTCCTTACCTTTAATAAATGCAGGCACATTTTTAGCGCCTATTCATAGTAAATCAGTTGTCCCTCCCCCTGGTGCCAGGACCAACAGATCCATCTCTAAGCTCAGCAGCCCTGTCCCCCCATAATTCTGAACCTGAACCAGCTTTTCTCCCAACTGAAGGAGGTGAGCAGCATTGTGTTGAATGACATGAAACTTAACATATTTGAAGGGAGACTATATATATATATATATATATATATATATATATATATATATATATATATATATATATATACATATCAAAACAAAAAGCTAACATATAATTTTAATTATACATTTCAAACAGTATTTTCCCACATAGCCAATGATCTATATAAAACAAAAAACTTATTTTAGTCTATTTGGATGATGGACAGTTTGAAGTGTTGAGTGAGTCTGTATTAGGTAAACTACATGTTAATAACCGACATTTTGGTTATGATATTAATACTAATGTTATTATATTAAAGCCCCCGGGCCGTATACGGACCGCTAGACCATTTGGTACGGCCCTCGAGGTAATTTATAAACAAAGTGGCCTGTGCCTGGTGGTGGGGCCCAATTTGATATATTTTCATGGGGCCCAAAATCCCTGGCGGCGTACCTGCCAGCACGTGTAGTATCTGGGGATGTTCCTCGATGCAGGCAGCCTACGTGCCACCCTGTCAGAGAGCAGACAGGCATCCTTGCTTCGGGCAGTTTGCAGACTGCAACAGGGGGTAACGGTGACAGCGCTGACCATTATGCAGACTCTGGGTCTCATGGCAGCTGCTCACTTCGTGGTACCGCTGGGCTTGCTGCATATGCGCCGCCTGCAGAGGTGGTTTGCAAGCCTTCGTTTAGATCCCAAGAGGCACAAACGACGCCTGGTGACCATCCCCCCCTCAGTGGAGGACAACCTCCGTTACTGGGGGTCCCCAGAGCGCCTCCGGAGGGGAACTCCACTGGGGCGGGTAACCTCCTACGTCACGGTGTTCACAGACGCATCCATGACAGGTTGGGGGGGTACCTGCTAGAGAGAGCTATAGGGGGTCGCTGGTCTCTGACAGAGACACGGCACAGCAACCTTCTAGAGCTGCGGGCAGTGGTGTTAGTCCTCCAGCATTTCAAACCCTTAATACAGGGCAAACATGTGCTGGTGAGGAGCGACAACAGCACCACAGTGGCATACATCAACAGGTAGCCTCCTCCTGTGGTTGTGGGCTTCAGAGATTGTGTTGTCTCTGAGGGACCTCCACATCCCGGGACTGGAGAACAGGGGGGCTGACCTCATGTCAAGAGGCGGGTCCCTGCCAGGCGAGTTGGTGCTTCACTCGGAGGTGGTGAAGCAGATCTGGGCCCAGTTCGGGAGAGCAGAGGTGGAACTGTTTTCCACGAGCCATGGCCAAGAAAGCTGCTCTACGCCTTTCCACCGGTACGCCTCATTCTCCCCCTCCTGGAGAGGGTGAGACGAGAGCATCTGTCAGTCATCCTAGTGGCCCCAGATCGCCGCTTGGCGCAGAGGTGACACAGATGATGGTGGGCCAGCCCTGGGCGATTCCTCAGTTCTGTGGGGCGATGTCTCAGGAGGCAGGTGCAATAGGGGTGTTACCGCACTCTGGGCCAACCTCTCCAGGCCTGGCTCCTGAGAGGGACAGGCTGAGAAAGGGGGGAGTCTGACAAGGTTATTCAGACTATCCAGGCAGCAAGAGCAGGATCCACCACAGCCTGATTACAGGCCAAAGTGGTTGGTGTACCAGCGATGGTGTCTAAAGCCCCTATCGTGTACGTTGGGCTCTATTCTGTCCTACTTGCAGTTACTGGTGGAGAGGGGGCTTACTCATTCCACAATTAAAGTGTATGCAGTAGCTCAGGTCAGCCTTCAGTCAGCCGCTTATGTCGCGGTTTTTGCAGGGGTCAGGAGGCAGCGCCAAGTAGTGCACGCCTCTGCCCCGCAGTGGGACCTGCCGTTGGTGCTCGAGGCTCTGGTCACAGAACCATTTGAGACTCTGGAGCTCTCCTCCCTGAAAGCACTGTCATGGAAGACAGCGTTGCTACTTGCCTTAACTTCGGCCAAGAGAGTGTCGGAAGCTGACCGCTCTGTCGGTGCACCCAAGTTGCTTAGTGATCTGGGGTGACCGTAGCGGGGCGACACTCAGACCGAACCCCTCCTTTGTTCCCAAGAATCTAAGGAGCTCGTTCAGGTCAAGGGCTATTCAGTTAGGGGGCTTTAATCTTCCACCCCATAGTGGGGTCCAGGGAGGCTAAATTGCACCTCCTCTGCCCGGTGCGTGCGCTA